>NW_027259261.1:0-36158 GCF_045791955.1 Oncorhynchus clarkii lewisi | reverse complement strand
TGTCTGTATATAGCCTTGCTACTGTTATTTTCAACTGTCTTTTTACTGTTGTTTTATTTCTTATTTACCCATTGTTCACCTAATATGTTCTTTTGCACTATTGGTTAGAGCCTGTAAGTAAGCATTTCATTGTATTGTCTACACCGGTTGTATTCGGCGCACGTGACAAAAACTTTGATTTGACATCATTGGTTCTTAATTGACAGAAATGTGCACCTGAGGTAGTGCAGGCAGCCCGTTTTCTTTGTGACTTGCGGTAACTAAATCAATAGTTATTTAGTAGTTCGAAATGTCGGAAACATTAACTGGCTTGAACATGCTGTAGGTCATGTAACTGTTTGTTAAATACAACATGTTGTGGGTTTTACTGGTTTTATGATTCAGAAGGTTGTGATTGAATTTATTCTGCCACTGTATTCTTGTTTCGGCTGTGTCAAGGCATATGAACTAACAGGTTATAGAGCAAACACAATTATCACAACACACAGGTTGTAATATGCTTATTTTTCTGCCTTGGCTTCCCGGTGACTTTACCAACACACCGTTACTGCAAGATGTAGGCTCATTTCTCCATGGTTCTGACTTAACCTGCCATTGCCTTGTATCAATCTGTGTGCTTTAGGCGAAGACAAAATATCCCTCATTTTTATTTCCACAATTGTTTATTTTGTCCAGCTGTTCAAATGAAACGAATGGATATGGAAAGTCAGAAGATGATAACTAGACATGTTATACACCACAGTAAGCAAATTGTTATTAAAAGTAAACAGCTATTCTTTCTTCAAATAATAACATGACAGTAAATCTGTAGCTAGTCTACACTACAGTTACTTTCTTTGTTGCAGAATTCAGATAAAACAAAAACAGCTAGACCAGAGCAATCAGACGTCCTTTTCAATATCAAAACTTTAGTGGTGAGAAATAAATGTGATGTAGGCTAATCTCACATAGATTTGACCTGATCTATTAAAGTATAAACGTTTAAAGCCCTATTCACCAAGAATCCTGTTATCTGTTATCGTCTAACTCTACCCGAGAGTCTGTTGGAACAACGTCCTCTTCAAGAGTCAAGATAGACAATTAAAACTAAGGCCCAGTAAAGGAAGCCTATAAAATACCAGACTGATTACAGCAGCGATATCCGTGCAGCGAACCAGTAAAACCCAATGTAATGTTCAATCCGACGTCTGCAGTGGAATTTTACAGCAATGCAACCGTGCTAGATGTTAGGGCATTCACACTTCCTGCGAGAAGGGCTGTTGAAAATCAACAAAACGTCTTCTTCTTCGGTATTATGGCGGTTTGCATACAATTATTATTGGTGCATGCTGCCACCTACTGATTTGTCTTTTTATCACCTTACTATTTTCATTACACTTCGTGACAAAAATTGCCGAGCCAACTACCCTACACCCATTAAAACTTCATAATTATTCCACATATTTGGCCCTCTGATCCTACACCAGGCCAACAGCCTGGGAGGACAGGATATTATCCTTCAAAACATCTTGTAACTCTGCAGTAAAATATTGTACACCCAAGTACTTCTCAACAGCTGCCACCACAACATCTATCCACTGTGTTTTACATTCTATTACTGTGGTGCTGTTGACAACCATGGCCATGAAAACAAAACAACCTTTCTGAAGCATATTATTCCTGTCATTCTCTATTGACCTCAGCTTACATTAGATAGTTAATCCAGAGATTCTTACCTTTAATGCTAGATCATTGATTGCAAGATATTAGCTCTTGTCACTTAGTATTTTAATGAATGCATAATGGTAAACCTAGACACTTGCATATTATAGTATTCTGAGTGGTGACTGAAGGCTCTCTACCTTGACTAGATTCATTGATACAATTATGGGTCTTTAGCATCACGTAATATTGGAGTCAGAGTCAAAATGTTCTTCACTCTTCACCTTCTTCTGGCAACGGTCCATACTTGATCCCTTACTCTTTTTAATTTGCTTTTATGATCTTCATCTTTTCCAAATGTGTATTTTTGTCCTGTTTCGTCTATCTGATAAATACATTACATTATCAAAGTATGTTTGTCTATTTGAATCTTTTTCTCGCTCTTACGTTGACATCAAAGTCCTGAGGCATGGAGTGACCTCTGAAGAGTGGAGATCAGGGTGGAGGTGGTAGCCAATGATGGGGTGGGGGTGCGGTTTGGGGTCCGAGGCCTGGCCACTTTTTAAAGGTAATTTTTATGACGTTTCAGAACCACTTGTCAAACAAAGTTAAAATTGTATAATTTTTAAAGCAATGACAGGCAATTCTGATATGCATCCTAGATTTAAAAGTTCACATTTCTGTCGATCTGAACATTCTGAGAATGTGTCTGATGGATAGCTATGAATCTAATATTTCCAATGAGCTATGATTAAAGGGTATACATGAGTAATAACCTGTATGCTGACATTGTCATAGTGTAAAACCCCAATGGGAAAACTGAATGGGATGGAGGGATGAATAGAAATAGTGATAAACACACAGAATGCTACCATTGCTGCAATGATAGAACACATTTTACACTCCAGGGACACAGTGATTCATTTTATTTTAAGGTCTATGAGACATTTTCACCCCGACTGAGCCCCTTGGCTCATTGACCATAAGGTCTACAGATTAATTCAGTAAAAATAAAAGATAATTGTGTGTGATTGTGTGATTGTGCAGTTGTGTACATTTCAATAACTCCTTTCTTTTAATTTTAGATGTGTGTATTTTTGTGTATTGTTAGATATTACCACAATGTTGGAGCTAGGAACACAAGTATTCATACAATACAACTTGATGATGAAACTGTGTATTTGTGTGTATTGTTAGATATTACCACAATGTTGGAGCGAGGAACACAAGCATTCATACAATACAACTTGATGATGAAACTGTGTATTTGTGTGTATTGTTAGATATTACCACAATGTTGGAGCTAGGAACACAAGTATTCATACAATACAACTTGATGATGAAACTGTGTATTTGTGTGTGAGTACAGGTGCATAGGTTTGTGTGTGTGGGTTTGTAATTGGTGGAGGGTGGTATGTGTATAGTATACACATTAGTGAAGTAACACATTAAACATTGGTTTAGGTGTTATTAAATGATCGGTTGAAGTTATTACATTTTTCATAAAAAGTTGTTACATGATATCGTAACTTACTACATTAAATTGAAAAGTTATTACTATAACAATTTAACATTTTATCATATTAACCAACAAGATATTACATTTCCCGGTTTTATTACATTAAACATCTAAAAGTTATTACATTAACCGTTGTCACAAGACACAGCATGCATAGATCTTACCTGGACCTCATGAATATTATTATTCAATGCGTCATTGATTAGTTTTAGGAGTACGTAAACACACAACATTTATCCATTTAAATCCCAATGTGCGATATTACAGACACAGGGGAGAACTGATCCTAGATCAGAGTTGCATATTATGCTCCAGAGATTACCATAGTGATCAGACTAAGGCAACTGTTTAAGAATGGGAGATGGATATGACTGTTCACTAGATGTTTTCTATTGATCCTTTATTTAGTGATCTGGATCCAGTGTCAGATAGGAGGGAGAGGAAATATGGCACATTTCTGCTTTCTGGTGTTTTTTCATTGGCCCTAAATGAGCAAAGCTCTTTCCACATAGACAGACATAAGGTTTCTCTCCAGTGTGTGTTCGTTGGTGTGTATTTAGGGTCCATGATAGACTGAAACTCTTCCCACACTGATCACAGCTATAAGGTTTCTCTCCGGTGTGTGTTCGCTGGTGTCTATTCAGGTGTTCTGATAGCGCAAAGCTCTTCCCACACTGATCACAGCTATAAGGTTTCTCTCCAGTGTGTGTTCGCTGGTGTCTTTTTAGGTGTCCTGATAGAGCAAAGCTCTTCCCACATAGACAGACATAAGGCTTCTCTCCAGTGTGTGTTACCAGGTGTGTAGTCAGCTCTCCTGACCGAGCAAAGCTCTTCCCACACTGATTACAGCTATAAGGCTTCTCTCCAGTGTGTACACGCTGGTGTATGCTTAGAATTCCCGTGTTAGCAAAGCTTTTACCACAATCAAGGCAGGGGTAAGGCTTCTCCCCTGTATGCATTCTCAGATGAGATTTGAATGTGTTAGAAGCAGCAAAACTCTTCCCACACTGTGAGCATATGTAAGGTTTCTCTCCTGTATGAATTCTCAGATGAGATTTGAAGGCGTTAGAAGCAGCAAAACTCTTCCCACACTGAGAGCAGCAGTACGGTTTCTCTCCGGTGTGACTCCGTTGGTGCATTATGAAACCACTCCTGCTAGTGAAACTCTTCCCACAGTCAGAGCAGCAGTGGTGAGGTTTCTTCCCTGTACATCTGTGCTTTTTGAGGTGTTCTGATCGGGAGAGACTCTTCTCTACCTTGTCACAAACATGTTGTTGAGGCTCCCCAAATAAGTCCCTACCATTGAGAGAGCGATAGTTTAGGGTGTCCCCTGCAAAACAAAGACATTGAATGAATAGTTTTTGGAAATATGGGTCCATAAACATCACCTTCGATATACACTCAGTAGCCAGTTTATTAGGTACACTACCCTGTTCATGAAAATAGACCACTCCTACAGACAGGGTCACGTGTCCGTGGCTTGCTATATAAAGCAGGCAGACAGGCATTCAGTTACTGTTTGATTGAACATTAGAATCGTCAAAACAAGTGACGTAAGCGACCTGAGTGTCGATGCCAAGTGAGCTGGATCCAGTATCTCAGAAACGTCCGACCTCCTGGACTTTTCACGCACGACAGTGTCTAGGGTTTACCAAGAATGGTGCGACAAACAAAAAACATCCCGTCAGAGGTAGTCCTGTGGGGGAAAACAGCTTGTTGACGAGAGAGGTCGAAGGAGACTGGCAAGAATTGTGCAAACAGAAAAATAAAGGCGCAGTACAACCGTGGTGTGCAGTGTGGCATCTTGGAACGCACAACTCGTCGATCCTCGTCACTGATGAGCTATTTAAGCAGACGACTACACTGTTCCACTACTATCAGCTAAAAACAAGAAGAAGCTACTCCAGTAAGAACACAATCACCAACACTGGACAATTAAGGAGTGTAAAAACATTACCTGGTCCGACGAATCCCAGTTCCTGTTGAGTCAGGACTGGGTGTAAGCAGGATGAGTTCATGGCACAGCCGGTTGTCAACGGTACAGGATGTTGGTGATGGTGTGGGGAATGTTTTTCCTGGCACAAGTTAGGTCCCTTGATACCAATTCAGCAACATTTTAACGCCACAGTGCTGACCAAACCCAATAGAGTATCTTTGGGATGAGATGGAACAGACTGTTGGCAGCACGAATGTGCCACCGTCCAATCTGCAGCAACTGCGTGATTCCATTGCGTCAGCATGGACCAACATCACCGGGGAATGTTTCCGACACCTTGTAGAATCCATACCCTTGAAGAATTCAGGATGTTCTGGAGGAAAAGGGGGGTCCGATCAGGTACTAGATAGGTGTACCTAATAAACTGGCCAATGAGTATATATTGTTTATCAATCAATTAACAGAAGTTGCAGAAGCATATTGCAGTCTAATCCACACACACCATTGTTCTTACTTGGTGAAATGAAGTCTTCCTCCTCGTGCCCCCCTCTCAAAGTTCCACTCTGCCCTGGTGTTTTCCTGCAGTCGACCAGCCGCACAGACAGGCACTTCAGACCCAGCAGTAAGGCGATATCAGGAGAGTTGCGACCAGGGGACTCCGGCAGGCTGGAGGGGGACGGACTAGCTCTGTCCTGGTGACCACAGGAAGAATTGTACATAGAATATCATTAGACCAAACATTTGATTACTTTAGTCTAAATCTCTGATTGGTGCATCCTTATATCTCCTTTCTCTTTTAGTGTGTAATTGTTCACTACTTTCCACAAATGTACAGATTTTTTCAAACGGAAGTGGTTTATATATTTTTTTACTCTTAGTACAAATGCCAAAACTGATGACTTGGAATTCCCCATTTTATGTTCAGAACCTTGATTGAGCATTCATTGGAGTTGAACACATCTTTCACCCCTGAGTTAGTCTTGGTTAACCCAGAACTAAAGTCTCACGTAATTGGTCAGCCGCTCTAGTCAGTTCTGGGTTCATACACGTTAGGAGAGATTAGGAGATGATAGAACGAGGAGCGGAACCGGAATGAGAAGCTCCTCCGTCTCTTTTGATACGGGCCAAATGTCCACTCCCCTTCCGAAATGTGAAAGATGGTAACACCTGCTAAATCATGATTTGTTCAAATAACCAGTGATGAAAAACCTAAACACCAGAACTACTGCTGCTCGTTATCCCACTTGGAGCATGTTGAGAAAAACGTCAGTCTCATAGTTTCAGTATCCTTATACAGTACATACATAGAAGAAACCATCAGATATAGGGGTATTGTAACATGTAGTAGACACCTACAGTAAAAAGGTATTGTGTAGCCTGGTGAAATTTCTGCCCCATGCAACATTGTTCAAGATCCACTTTTCTATGTGACTTGTTACTGTAACAGCATCCACATCTAAAATTGTTGGTTTACAGCGTATCAACAACATTCAGATAATGTCTTAACAAACAACAGGAAGATATTTTCAAAAGTAATCAACTGAAAATGGCCTAAGAGTTTTGAAACAGATTTTTGTGCTTAGAGTTGTGAAAATGTACCACATACTTGTGAAAATTGCACCAAAGACAATTGGCAGAGTCATGTGCTAGGGGGGAGAATCCACCATATGTTTTATAACAGCCATTTCCCTTCAAATCAGTGAAGGAAAGTGAACAAGTGCACAGTTAGGGAGGAAGGAAAGATAACTAGGGATTCCTTAACATATCATCTAGGCAGAAGCAGAGCTAGCGTGAGGGCCATGTAGGACTGTTCCTGCAGATACAAAGAAACCATTATTTAACACTATAAAATATTTATAGTGTTACATATAAAATATTATGTAACACTATAAAACATGTAACACTATAAAGACTTATTTAACACTAATTATTATGTTACACTATAAAACATGGCAAAGGTGAATTGGTCTAGGTGGTTGTTGCTTATTTTATAAAGCAAAGTACCCTACAGCTGTGTGTCACTACACCTCCTTGAGGGTACACCTGGGACTGGTAGCTGCATTGCTGGTTGGCTGCTGGTGGGGGAAGGACCAGGGAATTTATAAAGTAAGTTATTTATTAACTTTAATAGTTTAAATAAGTTAACACACTGCCGGGACTTGAGGTAGGCCTACACTAGAAGAATCCAACAATGACGCACGTTGTCATTTTAAACAATCTAACATATCTTTAGGCAGGAATTAAGAAAATAAAAGATTCAAAAGAACAGAATAGCATATTCTAAGTTTAAAGGTAGACTCAGAGATATGACGTGTACAAAGTAAACAGCATGGTGGGTCAATTTTCCGCAATAACCATGAACGTTGAAGCTAAACTTCTCCAATGTTTATTTTATTTTACTAGGCAAGTCAGTTAAGAAAAAAAATCTTGTTTTGAATAGGAACAGTGGGTTAACTGCCTGTTCAGGGGCAGAACGACAGATTTGTACCTTGTCTGCTCGGGGATTCGAACTTGCAACCAACGCTCTAACCACTGGGCTACCCTGCCGCCCCCAAAAGTGATACTGAACAAATACATAACGCCATTTCAAATATTTTAGTACACATGAGGAAATGAGTCAGTTGAAATAACTTAATTAGGCCCTAAACTATGGATCCCACATGACTGAGAATACAGACATGCATCTGTTGGTTACAGCTACCTTAAAAAAAAGGTCTTCACAATGGGCCTAAAGATCTCATCGCTTTATTTTTGTGCATTCAAATTGACAATCGATTAAATGCAATGGTGTTTGTTGTCCGTAGCTTATGGCTGCCCATACCATAACCCCACCGCCACCATGGGGCACTCTGTTCACAATGTTGACATCAGCACGCCGCTCACCCGCAAAATACACATGGTCTGCAATTGTCAGGCCTGGTTGGAGGTACTGCCAAATTCTCTAAAACAACGTTAGAGGCGGCATATGGTAGAAATTAACAGTACATTTTCTGCCAACAGCGCTGCTCGACATTCTTGCAGTCAGCATGCCAATTACACGCTCACACAAAACTAGGAGACATCTGTGGCATTGTTTTGTGTGACAAAACCGCACATTTTAGAGTGGCCTTTTATAACAACTTCTTGATATGCCACACCTGTCAAGTGTATGGATTACCTTGTAAAGGAGAAAGGCTCACTAACCGAGATGTAAACACATTTCTGCAAAAAAAATTATAGAGAAATAAGCTTTTTGTGGGATCTTTTGTTTCAGCTCATGAAACATGGGACCAACACTTTACATGTTGCATTTATATTTTTGTTCAGTGTTTATGAAAGCAAGACCATCATGATTCATTGACCGGGCGTTTTTTTCTTGTAGAAATGTGGAGCCTGCCTGTATTTCCTTAAACCTTTCGAGCAATACATGTCATTCAGAAGAAAAACTAATATTTCATAACATATTTTCTTGCCATCATTAGCGCCTCGCCACTAGAACCGCAGTGAAAATATCCAACACATGGGCTAGTCCACCATCCAGATCAGAGTTGGAAAAAGAATCAAGCCGGTCAAATGGCAGTTGTTCGTTTGGCACTGTTGATCTACACAGATGTGGATTAAAACGCCAGGAAGACGAGAGAAGGAGCATAATAGAATCTATTCTGGATGCTTGAAACTGGTTTGTCCTGATGTTAGCAAGCAAGCATTTGCTCACTGCAGTGGACAACATGCAGTTTCCATTTGTATTGTTTTCTCAGCTACAGTTTGACTTGTGTCCTGTCTGACAGTGAAATATGGCTAGATTTTACCGTAGCTTGGACTACAGAGTAGCTAGCTAGTGTTGTAAAAGCCTAATTGCATTGCAAGGTAGTATTTTGACACTTTCCACATAGTTTGTTGTTGGTTTTGAAATTATATAGTTAGCCATCTATGTTTTGTGGAAATATTTAGGGATGGCATTTGGAAGTGAATTAGCTATCGTTAGATGCCTTCTGTGTTCAAGTCAGCTGTTGTTGTATGACTCTAGCAAGCTAATGGCTGAAGTTATTTGTGTAACAAATCTTCCGTAAACAAATATAGCTAGATACATTTATTTACCTGTTCATTAGCTAGCTTTCAGCTGTTAGCTATTTACAGAGGCTAGCTGTTGGACTTTGGACAAGCAAGCTAATGTTAGCTAATAGCAGCTGTGTTGTTGCAGAACAACCGAGTTTCTGACTCGTTTAGATAGAACTCTGAGATTCGGCTGAAATATGTCAGCATTGTCAAATGCTATAAAAAAAAGGAGCTCATTGTTGGTTCCTAATGGACAGAATTATGCTTGTGAGAGCGATTATTTATAAAATGTAATAAAATCTGTTGAACCTACACATTTAGTCAATCCGACATTTTTTAAATGACATGGTCACTTTATGGTAGCTATATGCTTGTTTTAAATCTGACTTCTAGACTTGAGGCATGTGGGCGTAGAAAATACTCTGACAACTCAATTGCTAAAGACCCTGTTAGAAATCCGGTATATGGTACTCCGTAACGGCTGGACAGATCATGAGGTGGGGAGTGTGTTGTGTATCTCCAATCAAGTTCATTTGCGAGATTTCGTCGACATTGGCGTCATAATGGCTTTGATATGATGGTAGGGAAATTGTACTTTATCATTGAGCTTCAACCAATGTATACTCAGCGTGACTACAACATAATGGAATTGAACTAAATAATATGAAAAATGTTGCAAAAGTGAGACGTAACATGCATCATTGGTGTAGCCTCTCAATGGCCAATACACATCATCAGCAATACAGAGTTTATATACATCACTGGTGTAGTCTGATTAATTATTTCTCCATGGTTCTGACTTAACCTGCTAACCATTGCTTGTATCATCAATACGTGTGCGATTGACTAGTGGGCTACTTTGCTGAAATAACCACCCTGGTTTCTTTTGTCTAGACGTTCAAGTGGAACGCATAGATGTGGAATATCAAAGGAAACGAGACCTAGACGTTGTATACACGACAGTAAGGACACTGTTCATAACTATCAACCAAACTTACCCGATCCATCTTGGAAGCGATTCTTTCTTCAAATAAAAAAACATGAAAGTAAAGGTGTAAGATAGAGTTACGTTCCTTATCAAAGCGTTCAGATAAAGAACAGTTAGACCAGCGCAAACGTCCTTTTAAATATCAAAACTGGATTTAAGTTGTCACAAACAAACGTCTCATTGAGACTAATTTTTACATCAGAACGATCCCGTGGAATTTTATTTGGCTTGAAAACTCGATAGACGGTAACAAAGTACTTCCTGTTGATGCTTTTCAGCTTCTTCTGTGGTGTTTAAGAGGTGCCGCCACCTACTGTATATAGTCATCAACACTTTTCTTCAAGCGGGTGAGGCGGTTCAGGGAGTATAATTTATTGCTAGAAAATAACTGTTTGTATTCCCTCATATAGAGTATGTTAAATCAATGACAAATGTAGACGATTTTTGGTATAATCAGTATGTAATTAATCTATTTAAACTGTAAATGATTAGATGCATCACTTGGTCAATGATAATAAATGCATTTTGTCCACGTGTGGTTGTATTGTTGGCAAATACAATAAAAATCACAAATCCTAAGGTATTTATATAAACAACTAAAATAGCTTGCAGCCTCTGACTGGCTGTGGTTTGCTGGAAGGTGGCAGGCTGAATATGAGATTAGAGAAATTCCTTGTTATTGTCTTTCAAACGGCTCGATGGCTTTCTATGGTTTATTTATTATGGATCCCCATTACTTCCTGCCAAGGCAGCAGCTACTCTTCCTGGGGTAAAGCAACATTAAGGCAGTTATATACCATTTAAAATATTACATGACAATTCATACCACTTTTCACAACACATTGTGTTCCCTCAGGCCACTTCTCTACTACCACATATCTACATTACAAAATCAATGTGTACGTGTGTGTAGAGTGCGTGTTTAATGTGTATGTGCGTCTGTGCCTGTGTGTCTCTTCACAGTCCCTGCTGTTACATAAGGTTTATTTGTATCTGTTTTTTACTGATCTGATTCTACTGCTTGTATCAGTTACCTGATGTGGAATAGAGTTCTATGTAGCCAATGCTCTATGTAGTACTGTGCCACTCCAATAAGCTGTTCTGGACTTGGGGACTGTGAAGAGACCTTTGGTGGCATGTGTAGTGGGGTATGCATAGGTGTCCGAGCTGTGTGCTAGTAGTTTAAACAGACAGCTCGGTACATTCAGCAAGTCAACACTTCTTACAAAACAAGTAGTGATGAAATCAATCTCTCCTCCACTTTGAGCCATGAGAGATCGACATGCATATTAATGTTAGCTCTCCATGTACATCTAAGCGCCAGCCATGCTGCCCTGTTCTGAGCCAATTTAAATTTTCCGAGGTCCCTACTAAACAGTAGTCCAGGTGTGACAGAACTAGAGCCTGTAGGACCTGCCACTATGATGTGATTTTTAATTGCATTTAATGTCAAGCACTTATCATCAAGACAGTATCATGCTTTTAAAACTCACTTCACTGTGAAAATACATTTGAAGAAAGAAATTCAACAGCAGGTTGTTTCAAAGCCCAACACAACAAAATGGACAGCCTTTAAGGTGATGATTACTTCAAAACATCTATATGCATATTAGAGTTATGAGTCCAAGCCAACCCCCCCCCCCCCCCCAAAAAAAAAAACTGTATAAAAGTTATGATTGTGCCTTTATACAATACTTAGCCTACCACATATTACACACGGCAGACAAACGTGAAAATAAATGTTAAAAATAAACATTTAAGATCTCTTGTGTGTTTGAGTGTGGATTGTATTATTATGCATACTAGATGAACTGATTACCTTTTGCTACATTCCAACATCTGTGAGGAAATGTATAGACCTAGGCGATGCGGTTGGTTCATTGATAGTGCAGGGCGGCTTACAGTTAGCCTACAATTATAGTGAATTTGTTTTTAGTAGGGACTTTTTTCTATTCATATTTTTATTTAATAGGATGACAAATTCCCTTTAGCTATACAGAATATCTCAGTCCCATATGTTTCCATCTCCTCTCTCTTTATTCCTTTCCTGAGCGCCTTCGTCCTTCTTGATGTTCCCCAACAGATTTCACTTGGTTTCCCAAATTAAGCATTGGTTAGCTACAGGAACAGGGTTGGAGAGCCCATGGCATACAGTGTTTGGGGGGGAATAACTCCTGTTGCGCAGAGAGCACATGCTCCTCAAACAGTGGTTGATGTGTGGAGTGAAATATGTGTTTTTATATGTATTTCTCAGCTGCTCATATTAAGCACATGCTCTGCAAAAAATAAAGAAAGTAGCCTACCTGGTCGGTGTGCTGCCACCATTTGCTGTTCAAGTGCGTAAGGATGACATGTCCGTTTCCCCCTGTTCCCTTTCCTGCCCATTTGATAATGGGCCATTCTAAATCAGAACAAGATTAAATTGAGAATAGTCTGATGGGTGAAAATCTGACCACTTGATGTGAGAACAGCTGTGCAGCCTGAGGCAAGGAACAGAGCACAAGCTTCTTTCTTCTTTTTGTAACTGCCTGAAACCATCAACAGGCTACAGTCACATTGTGCAGCCCATATAGAATGTCTTTGAAATCATAACATAAGGTTTATCATTTACAACTAAAGTTGCCAAATAACTCTAAAACTAGTGTATAGGACCTTCATATTCGCTCTGGAATGGGAAAAATATCCTATTTTATTCAGCTAAGATCAATTGTATTCTTCTTACTATGAAAATAATTTAATATAAAATAACGACATGGGCCTTATAAGCATCTTTTGTCAGCTAAATGAACAAGCCTACAGCCTTTGCAGGAAGCATACCAGCCTGCATCCCACTGCTGGCTGGCTTCTGAAGCTAAGCAGGATTGGTCCTGGATGGGAGACCAGATGGTGCTGGAAGTGGTGTTGGAAGGCCAGTTAGGAGGCACTCTTTCCTCTGGTTAAAAAAAATATCCCAATGCCCCAGAGCAGTGATTTGGGACATTGCCCTGTATAGGGTGCTGTCTTTCGGACTGGACGTTAAACGGTTGTCCTGACTATCTGGTCACGAAAATATCCCATGGCACGTATTGTAAGAGTAGGGGTGTTAACCCTGGTGTCCTGGCTAAATTCCCAATCTGAACCTCATATCATCACAGTCACCTAATCATCCCCGGATTCCAAATGGCTCATTCATCCCCCCTCCTCTGCCCTGTAACTATTCCCCAGATCATTGCTGTAAATGAGAATATGTTCTCAGTCAATTTACCTGGTAAAATAAGGGTTAAATAAACTATGGCATGGAGCATAACCAGATAATATACAGCAGGCCAACTCATATTCTGTTCTTCTGAAATACATTTTCTTCATATCATAATATTTTGTTAGTCCTGACTTTTAGGGTATCTGTGACCAACATATGTATATCTGTATTCTCAGTCATGTGAAATCCATAGATTAGGGCCGAATTAATTAATTTAAATTACTGATTTCTTTACATGAACTGTAACTCAGTAAAATCTTTGAAATTGTTACGTTTTATATTTTTGTTCAGAGCAGATGATCAGGACAGTGAAGAGTACTATTTGCCCGAAGAGGTGAGGTCTTGCAATGAACTATATGACTGTACTTCTTAATTCTCAAGAGGAAAGTTAAAACCCTCAGCCACAAGGTCACTGAGACGGACCAACAGGGGATCGCCTGAAAATAACTGACATGCAGGGATGGGATTTAAGGATTTTGGTCACTGGCCAGCAGACCGCAATGTCTACTAACCCGGGGCACATTTGGGACCTAAATCTGTGGCATTCGTTGTTTGTAAAGGCAACATTTCACTGCTGTGTCGGGCTAGTTTGGCACCTTTTCTACTAGCACAATCTGAAAAGTACTAGCCTTGAGATAGCTTAATTTCCATCCCTGCTGACGTGTCGAACTGATTTCACAGGTCATTTGACTAATCATGTACAACAGAAGCACTCTGGAACAAAACCGATTTTGTAGTTTGTATTGGAAAAACATCGAGTTCACAAGTCCTTTGTGAGTTAGTTAGCATAGTTAATGTTAGCTCACTGTTTGTGTAATCACACTTTTCCAAGTGGTGACATGTTAGCTAGCCCACCAAGGCAGGGATATTTAGCTAATGTTTAGCTAGCTAGCTATGTTAGTTAACATTAGCTCAACATTCGTGTAGTCAGATTTTTTACGTGGTGACGTGCTAGCTAACTAACTACTGTTGCCCTGGTGCTGGGCTAAAGTTAGCAAGTCTGACTACACGAACGGCGAGTTAACGTTATCTAGCTGGCTAGCTCACAAAGGACTTGTCAATCATGAAATGTCAGTCATTATGCTGTCCTATGCTGGTTTTCTTTTTACCTGTAAGGAAGGTAACGTGCGTTACACACAACTAACGTTAGTCAGTGGCTTTCTAGCTAACGTACATTTTTTAGAAGCCCCTAGCTAGCCAACCACTGATCTTTGACACACCCAACATGGCTTGTTGGCAGCTATCAACAGGGCTTACCTGTACTGCATATCTATCTAATGTTTCTCTGCAGTGTGTGTTCGGTGGTGTCTAATCATGTTGTAAGCTACAGCAAAGCTTTTACCACATTGATCACAGCTATAAGGCTTCTCCCCAGTGTGTGTTCGCTGGTGTGTATTCAGAGTGGAAGCTACAGCAAAGCTTTTCCCACACTGATCACAGCTATAAGGCTTCTCTCCAGTGTGTTTTCGATAGTGTCTAATCAGGGTGGAAGCTACAGCAAAGCCCTTTCCACACTGATAACAGCAATAAGGCTTCTCTCCAGTGTGTGTTCTCTGGTGTATAGTTCGTTTATCTGATAGAGCAAAGCTCTTCCCACACTGATCACAGCTATAAGGTTTCTCTCCAGTGTGTGTTCGCTTGTGTCTATTCAGGGTGGAAGCTCGAGCAAAGTTCATCCCACACTGACCACAGCTATAAGGCTTCACTCCAGTGTGTGTTAGCTTGTGTGTTGTCAGGTTGCCAGACTGATTGAAGCTTTTCCCACACTGACCACAGCTATAAGGCTTCTCTCCAGTGTGTATACGCTGGTGTATAGTTAGGGCTTTTGATAGAGCAAAGCTCTTCCCACACTGATCACAACTATAAGGCTTCTCTCCTGTGTGTGTTCGCAGGTGTCTAGTCAGCTCTCTTGACTGAGCAAATCTCTTTCCACACCGATCACAGTTATAAGGTTTCTCTCCAGTATGTGTTCGCTGGTGTGAATTTAAGGTCCCAGATTGACTGAAGCTCTTTCCACACTGATCACAGCTATAAGGCTTATCTCCTGTGTGTGTTCGCAGGTGTATGTTTAAGGCTCCCAAATAAGAAAATCTTTTCCCACAATCAAGGCATGGGTAAGGCCTCTCCCCTTTATGAATTCTCAGATGAGATTTGAAGGTGTTAGAAGCAGCGAAACACTTCCCACACTGTGAGCAGCAGTACGGTTTCACTACGGTGTGAATAATGAAGCCACTCTGGCTTGTAAAACTCTTCCCACAGTCAGAGAAGCAGTGGTGAGGTTTCTTTCCTATACGTCTCTGCTGGTGTTTCTTGAGACGTTCTGATCTGGAGAGACTCTTCTCTGTCTTGTCAGCAACATGATATGGTTGAAGCGCCCCAGATGATAAGCCCCTCCCACTGTGAGAACGGCGGTTAGGGGTGTCCCCTGTGAAACAAAAACATTGAATAACTAGGTTTTGGAAATATGGATCGATAAACAAATACTATAACAATTTAAAATAATGTTTTTTAGCCAACGCTCTTATCCAGAGTGACTTACAGGACCAATTAGGGTTAAGTACCTTACTCAAGGGCAGACAGATTTTCCACCTAGTCGGCTCAGAGATCCAAACCGGCAAGCTTTCAATTTGTGGCCCAATGCTCTAAACCAAGACTACCTGCCTCTCTTATCATCAATACACTCAGTGGCCAGTTTATTAGGTATACCACCCTCCGTTCACAAAATTCAATCGACAATAAACTAGCAACTGAGTGTTTTACTGTTTATAAATCAATTGAGCAGATTGTAGTCTAATCCACACACCCCATTGTTCTTACTTGATGAAATCAAATCTCCCTCCTCGTGTCCTTCTCTCACAGTTCCACTCTGCCCTGCTGTTTTCCTGCAGTCGACCAGCCACACAGACACCCTCTTCAGACCCAGCAGTAAGGCTCTACCGGGAGAGTTGTATCCAGTGGACTCCGGCAGGGTGGAGGGGGACGGACTAGCTCTGTCCTGGTGACCACAGGAAGAATTGTACATAGAATATCATTAGACCAAACATTTGATTACTTTAGTCTAAATCTCTGATTGATTGGTGCATCCTTATAACTCCGTTCTCCTGAAGTGTGTTCACTACTTTACACAAATGTCTAGTATTTTTTTTAAATCACTTTGGCAAATTTTTCAAATGGAACTTCTTATGTTAAGAGCCTTTGATTGAGCATTCATTGGCGTTGAACAAATTAGCCGCTCAATTTAGTTCATACGTGTTAGGAGAGCTTAAGAGTTTATGGAAAGAGGAGCTCCACCATCTTAAGATACAGGGCTACACATGAATGTCCCCTCCCCTTCCAAAATGTGAAAGATTGTAACACCTGCTAAATCACTATGCACCATAGGTATATTTCACTGGTCATCCCCAAAGCCAACACCTACTTTGGCTGCCTTTCCTTCCAGTTCTCTGCTGCCAATGACTGGAACAAATTGCAAAAATCACTGAAGTTGGAGACTTACATTTACCTCACTAACTTTAAGCGTCAGCTGTCAGAGAAGCTTACCGATCGCTGCAGCTCTACACAGCCCATCTGTAAATGGCCCATCCAACCAACTACCTACCTCATCCCCATATTTGTTTTTATTTTTCTGCTCTTTTGCACACCAGTATTTCTACTTGCACATCCTCATCTGCACATATCACTCCAGTATAAATTGCTAAATTGTAATTACTTCACCACTATTGCCCTATTTATTGCCTTACCTCCTTACTTCATTTGCACATACTGTGTACAGATTTTTCTATTGTGTTATTGACTTTGTTTATCCCATGTGTAACTGTGTTGTTGTTGTCACACTGCTTTGCTTGATCTTCCAACATAAATTAAAAGAATGTCAATTTATACAATTCTCAAACTGTACTTAAACTTGACACTATACAATTTGTTTAGTAGTTAAGTTTTGAGCAATTTGATTAAATTATAGTTAAATGTATTGTTTACAAATTACTGGAAAATATTTTTTCATGTAATTAATTGTAAATGGCCTTTGGAAACATGTGTTTAGAAACATGTGTTTAGAACAGCTCCTTTGTTTTATTGAGGGAGGGGTTATTTTCCTGACACCACTCCGCCCGGGGCCTCACCTCCTCCCTGTAGGCTGTCTCATCTTTGTTGGTAATCAGACCTACTACTGTTGTTGTCGTCTGCATACTTGATGATTGAGTTGGAGGCGTTCGTGGCCACGCAGTCATGGGTGAACAGGGAGTACAGGAGGGGTCCTCTCATCATATATGCATAGTCACTTTAACCGTATCTATATGTACATACGACCTCAATCAGCCTGACTAACCGGTGTCTGTATGTAGCCTCGCTACTGTTAATTTTCACTGTCTTTTTACTGTTGCTTTGTTTCCTTACTTACCTATTGTTCACCTTGTACCTTTTTTGCACTTTTGGTTAGAGCCTGTAAGTAGGCATTTCATTGTATGGTCTACACCTGTTGTATTCGGCGCACGTGACAGATAAACTTTGATTTGATTTGTCCAAATGGGATAGGGCATTGTCATGGCGATTACATCGTCTGCGGATCTGTTGGGGCGGTAAGCAAATTGAAGTGGGTCTAGGGTGTCAGGTAAGGTGGAGGTGATATGATCTTAACTAGCCTCAAAGCACTTCATGATGACAGAAGTGTAATGTTTTGTATACTCAGTGAAATTGTCCATTCTCACAAAAAGTTTATTTCTTTCAAATTGTGTGCACAAATTTGTTTACATCCCTGTTTGTGAGCATTTCTCCTTTGCCAAGAATGATGCATCCACCTGACAGGTGTGGCATATCAAAAAGCTGATTAAACAGGATGATCATTACACAGTTGCGCCTTCTGCTAGAGACAATAAAAAGCCATCCTAAAATGTGCCGTTTTTCCACACAAAACAATGTGCCACAGATGTCTCAAGTTGAGGGAGAGTCCAGATGGAGCTGTAAATACAATCAAGCCTGTCTAATGGCAGAATTGATCAGCACAGATATGGATCACAATGTCAAGAAGACAGGAGAAGGAGCATACTGGAATGTTTTCTGGATGTTTGAAACCGAGGAGTTTGTTCTGATACTAGCCAGCATACATTTGCTCACTGCACATGTTTAAATGTCCATTTGTTTTCTCAACTACAGTTTGAGTTGTCTTGTCTTGACAGTGAAATATGGCTAGCTCTTACCGTAGCTTCGACTATAGGCTAGCTCTTACCGTAGCTTCGACTATAGGCTAGCTCTTACCGTAGCTTCGACTATATGGCTAGCTCTTACCGTAGCTTCGACTATAGGCTAGCTCTTACCGTAGCTTCGACTATAGGCTAGCTCTTACCGTAGCTTCGACTATAGGCTAGCTCTTACCGTAGCTTCGACTATAGGCTAGCTCTTACCGTAGCTTCGACTATAGGCTAGCTCTTACCGTAGCTTCGACTATAGGCTAGCTCTTACCGTAGTTTCAACTATAGGCTAGCTCTTACCGTAGCTTCGACTATAGAGTGTGTTGGAAAAGCCTACTTGTATTGCAAGGTAGCAACGTGACAATTTGCCCAACGTTTGGTGTTGGTTTGTTGAACCGATGTAGTTAGCTAGTTATGTTTTGGAAATATTTAGGACTGACGTTTGGAAGTGAACTAACGTTAGCTACCTTGTGTTAGTCAGCTGTTGTCTGGCTAGAGCTAGCTAATGGTTGAAGTTGTGTAACAGACTTTACTTAAACAAATATAGCTAGCTACCTTAGCCTGTTCATTAGCTAGCTAGCATTCAACTGACTGGTGTTAGCTAGCTACAGAGGCTAGCTGCTGGACTTTGGACAAGCAAGCTAACTTTAGCTAATAGCAGCTGTGATGTTGTAGAACAGTTGCTGACCCGTTTAGATAACTCTTGAGAAACGGCTAAAAATATGGCAGAAATGCTACAAAAAGGAGCTCATTGTTGGTTCCTAATGGACAGAAATATGCATGTGAGAGCAATAAGTAATCAAATCTGTTGCACTTACAAATTGACTCAATCCAGACATTTAAATCAAATGGTCACTTTATGGTAGCTCTTTTCTCGTTTTCATTTGACTTACATAATTTGAGCTAGGTGGGAGTAAACTCTGACAACTCAATTGCTAAGGACCCTGTTAGAAGTTAAGAATGTTACTCCGTAACGGCTGGACAGCTCCTGAGAGGTGGGGAGTGTTGTCAAGTTGATTTGCGAGATTCCAACGAGATTGGCTTCATAATGGCTTAGATATGATGGTAGGGAAATGTCAATTTGACATTGAGCTTCAACCAATGTATACTCAGCGTGACTACAACATAATGGAATAGAACTATAAAGTATGAACATTTTTGCAAAAGTGAGATGTAACATGCATGATTGGTGTGGCCTCAATGGCCAATACATAGCATCAGCAATACAGAGTTTATATTCATCATTGGTGTAGCCTCTCAATGGCCAATACATTTCATCAGCAAACCAGGATTTATAAACATCACTGGTGTAGTCTGATTAATTATTTATTTTCGCTTCTGACTTGACCTGCTGGTTGCGCATTGCTTGTATCATCAATATGTGTGCGATTGACTAGTGGGCTACTTTGCTGAAATAACCACCCTGATTTATGTTGTCTAGACGTTCAACGGGAACGCATAGATGTGGAAGGTCAAAGGAAACGAGACCTAGACGTTGTATACACCACAGTAAGGAAACTGTTGATAACAGTCAACCAAACTCACCCGATCCATCTTGGAAGCGATTCTTTCTTCAAATAAAAAACCATGAAAGTAAATGTGTTCGCTAGAGTTACTTTCTTTGTCACGGCGTTCAGATAAAGAACAGTTAGACCAGCGCAATCAGACGTCCTTTTACATATCAAAACTGGATTTAAATGGAGACAAATTTTACATCAGAACGATCCTGTGGAATTTATTTTAAATTGAAAACGAGAGAGGATGGTAACAAAGAACTTCCTGTTGATGCTTTTCGGCTTCTGCTGTGGTGTTTACGAGGTGCCGCCACCTACCGCACATAGTCATCAACACTTCAAGTGCCTGAAGCGGTTTAGGGAGTGTCATTTATTGCTAGAAAATAACGGTATTCCCTCAAATATATAGTGTTAACTTAATGGCAAAAATGTAGGCTATTTTTGAATAATGGAGGCAGCGCCTATTTTATTTGACTTGCGGTAACTCTAAATCAATAGTTGTTAATTAAGTAGTCCGAAAACATTCACTTGCTTGACCATTCTGAAAGTCATGTAACTGTTACGTGCAACATTAACAGGACAGATGTTGCTCTCTAGTTTTATGCTGTAACAAAGGTGTGGTTGAATGTATTCTGCCACTGTCATCTTGACTCAGCTGAGTCAAGGCATATGAACTAACAGGTTATAACAACACAATTATCACAACATGTAATATGGCTATTTTTCTGGCTTTCTTCCCAGGTGATTTTTACCTACACACCGCTACTGCAAGTTGTAGCTTTGCCCTCATTATTTCTCTATGGTTCTGACTTTAGCTGCTTGTTGCGCATTGTCTTGTGTCAATCTGTGTGCTTTAGGCTAGTAGGCTACTTTGCTGAAGGACAAAATATCCCAAATGTTTATTACCACCATTGTTTATTTTGTCCAGCTATTCAAATGGAACGAATGGATATGGAAGATCAAAGATGATTAAACTAGACATGTTATACACCACAGTAGGGATAGTGTTAATAAGTCAAAATTGACCCGATCTTTTGTTGACGCTATTAATCTTCAGCGTTTCTTAGTGACAGTAAATCTGTAGCTAGCCTACACTACAGTTACTTTCTTTGTTACAGCGTTCAGATAAAGAACCGCTAGACCAGAGCAATCAAACATCCTTTTAAATATCAAAACTCGACTTAAATTGTGACAAATGTCTGATGTAGGCTTATCTAACTTCAGAAAGATCCCGGATAAGACTAATCTATTAACGTCAATTAAACGTTCAACCAAGAATACTGATGTCTGTTATCGTCTAACTCTACCCGAGATCTACTTGAAACAACGTCCTCTGAGAGTCCAGATAGTTTTAATTGCCTGAGGCACAGTAAGTGTAGCCTATAAAATACCAGACTGATTACAGCAGCGCTATCCGTGCAGCGAACCAGTAACACCTGATGTATTTTAAATCCGACGTCTGCAGTGTCCATGCAGCATTTATAACAATGCAACTTCCGCAGTAGTCGGTGCATTAGAGAAAGAATAGGGTTTTTGGAATAAATGCAGAAAATAAGTCCTATGGGGAACTTATAGGTTTTGTTCTATGAGATAGTATCAGTCAGTTAATGACCTTAAAGAATTACAATATTTATTTATTACATAAATCCTTCAAAATTCAAAGTTACATTAGCTGATGAAGACTCTCATAGAACAAAACGTATCCCACAGACCTTTTATTTTTGGCAAATATCCCAAAACGTCCCCCCCCTCCTCCCCCTTACCCCAAATGTATTTTTCCTACGAATCATGGCAACATTTGTGCCTATAAAAAGATACCATTACCATGTCATGCTTTAGAGGCCCACAGTGGACGTGTCATAACACCCATAAAACCTAGTGGTCAAGCAGGGAAATGGTTCCAATAGTTTTTCCACCATTACATTTTCCCATAGGAGATTTTAGAAACACTTAAAATAAGGGCTGTGTTTCGTGTAGGCTTACCCTGGCAAGACATGTAAATCGCTCTCAGACAAGGTGACTTTTAATCAATATAATATATAACATTTATCGCTTTAGATCACAATGTGTGCATGGACACAGGGGAAACCTGCTCCTAGATCAGAGCTGCATAGTATAGATGCAGTAAAGGAGTCAATGGAATGAAGACCGTTCAACAAATCTGATCTAACAAAGTGGATATTCGTCAAATCGGCATGATTTACAGCATCTGGAAAGTATTCAGACTAGGGCTATCCCGACAAAAAAAATCTGTAGACCTAAATTAATCTGTTATTTTGACCAACTGATTGATCTAAATGTTTCAAAGTGTATTTTTCTACATATAGACACACCCAATGTGTTTTAATAAAATCAACTATATGCGCTGAGCTTATCTGATGATTTTAAGCTTACGGTTTGATGAAATAAGGCAAATGCCTCGAGGGCGCCAGAGATCTAGATAAAAAAACGTACCCGATCCAACTATTCTCCTCCCGCTCCTGCTGGCTTTCTCCGATTCTGCCATTACTCTCCTGAAGTTGCCAGTAATGGGCTACAGGAGGAGTTGGCAACCTTTCTCATGTGGAATGCCAATATATCTTACCATTTCTACCGATCTGCGTGCCAGTTATGGTTTTCATATGCACATTTGTCATGTGGTTAATCAAACCTAGCCAAATCTTAATAAATGGTACAAACCTAAAAAGTAACTTCTATTGCAATTGCCAACTATGTAAAAATAGCCTACATAAAGCCAACAAATAAACATTGCAGCCTGCAGGTAGAAAATATCCTGATTTAAAAAATATATATTTATATATATCCTATGAATCACATTGGCGACATATGGCCTGTCTGCAACGAACTTATATCAACTATTAACTTGGGTCCGGCTCGAAGCTTATGCTAGCGAACTTGCAACATGAAGAAAAAGATGAGATGAACCCTCAGTTTCCTGTTCCAATGAGCTCTGGATAGACACAGCTGTAGGTCATTTGCACAAGGGATAAGAAACTTCGGCAGGAGCTCAATGGAGCTGAGTACCGGCACCTCAAAATGTTCTAATGCTTGAGCTTCTGTTAGTCTTGTAGAATATTAGCTCAAAAGTATTGTAGAGCTTCTGCACCAAAATATAAACAGTACCAGCATGAGTACCAGAACCTGTTTCAGTCCAAGTCAAGCACTGATAAGAAGTGATCAGGTAGGCCTATTATGATGACATTTCCACTAGATCAGAGCATGGCATTTTATCTTTTCACACTGGTTATTTAAAGTGAGAGAGCTGGAAAGATTTTCCAAATACAATGATTAACTATTGCAATTCTCAATGGATGTGTGACTTTGGTTGCTTGCTGTTTTGAGGTGAAGAAGACAACATTTACTTTGAGAAGCTCCACGGGTCATTAGTGATGGTGCGTTAAGCCAACCAGAAATACTATCATATCTCCAAATGGGCACATTTATGTACATTTGCCCGCAGGCCAGGTAGCCTATAGGCCTACTTCTATGCATGTGGGTCCTTACTCAACATTGACAGGAGGCTCCAAACAAAAGACTGACTAAAATGACAGAACTCATAAATGGAATGAAATCAACCAAAACTTGTTTCTCTCAAGTGCAGCATAGGTTGTGCGGTCTGCAAACAACGTGTCGACTCCGACAATAATACTGGAATAATTATATTGAATGCATTAACATAAATTACTGTAACCAAAGTAACAAACATTGTAGATTAGGAATTAACGTTTGAATGCACTACTGGTGATATGTAATGGGGAAGTGATATCAAACGCAAACAATTCACACAATGAAGTTATGAAACAATGAATGTGCACAAATTGGCAGGAGAGAGAGCGTTTTGGAGAGAGAAGCACATTGTGCATCTGGGCGCTCTATGGTCAATCCGACATCTGCATTGGCCATGCAGCATTTATGGTGATAAGGCCTCAGTAGAAGTCAGGGAATTCATACTACTTGCACTTCGCGAAACAGTGCAAGAAGTGAGTTTATTTTCTACAGGATGTACCGTCAACGCGGAGCTAGAGCCCTCCACATTGTTACAACATTTGGGAGGAGCATATATATATTTGCGCCCATCTCAGGTAACTAATCTATTGGAGGCCTAGACTAAAAGCCCATCTCAGGTAACTAATCTATTGGAGGCCTAGACTAAAAGCCCATCTCAGGTAACTAATCTATTGGAGGCCTAGACTAAAAGCCCATCTCAGGTAACTAATCTATTGGAGGCCTAGACTAAAAGCCCATCTCAGGTAACTAATCTATTGGAGGCCTAGACTAAAAGCATATTCATGCTTGATCCGAAAATGTATGTGTGTCTCACACACACACACACACGTTCCTACTTGACTAAAACCAACAGCCTGACAACCAAACAATCGACTAATTTGGGGTCATCACTGGGTCTGAATACTTACCGAATGCACTATATGTATTGTAACAGGCTCACAATGTGGTTACTTAAGTCCAATTTGGATATATTTGGCTGTTTTTGCAGGATAACGTTTAAAAGTTTAAGTGACTTCTAAATGCTTACTCCGGTTAGCATAGCTAGCATCTGTGGTGGTGGTAGTCAATCATTTTTAACTGTAATGCAGTTGATTGGGGAATATGAAATTAACATTTGCTGGTTGGGGTTGACATACAAGCATTATACTCTGATTTGTACCTCAATATATTGTGACATACACATATAAACAATAGTCTAAACGTAGGATAATTTTGCTGGGGGGCAATGAAGAGATTCAGGATTATTCCCCCCATGGCCTTTTCTCCCACATATTTCCATGGCAATTCCATTGTTTTGCTCGAGTTTGATTGACTTCTTTACTGCATCTACAGTTGAAGTCGGAAGTTTACATACACTTAGGTTGGAGCCATTACAACTCGTTTTTCAACCACTCCACACATTTCTTGTTAACAAACTATAGTTTGGCAAGTCAGTTAGGACATTTACTTTGTGTATGACACGTAATTTTTCCAACATTTGTTTACAGCTTATTTCATTAATAATTCACTATCACAATTCCAGTGGGTCAGAAGTTTATATACACTGTGCCTTTAAACAGGTTGGAAAATTCCAGAAAATTGACATGGCTTTAGAAGCTTCTGAACCTGAAAGGCCGCTCAGCAAGGAAGAAGCCACTGCTCCAAAACCGCCATAAAAAAGCCAGACTACGGTTTGCAACTGCACATGTGGGACAAAGATCGTACATTTTTAATTTTCTGGTGTTTTTCCACATAGGCCCTAAATGAACAATGCTTTCCACACATCTAAGGTTTCTCTCCAGTGTGTGTTTGCTGGTGTGAATTTAGGTTCCAAATACTAATTGAGTGTGTACTGAAGCTCTTCCCACACTGATCACAGGTATAAGGTTTCTCTCCAGTGTGTGTTCGCTGGTGTGTATTCAGGTGTACGGATTGACTGAATCTCTTGCCACACTGATCACAGCTGTAAGGCTTCTCGCCAGTGTGTGTTCGCTGGTGTATAATCAGGGAGAAAGCTACAGCAAAGCTCTTCCCACACTGACCACAGCAAAAAGGTTTCTTTGCTGTGTGTATGCGCTGGTGTATAGTTAGTGTTTCTGAAGAAGCAAAGCTCTTTCCACACTGATAACAACTATAAGGCTTATCTCTGGTGTGTGTTCGCTGGTGTGTAGTCAGATTGGAAGCTACAGCAAAGCTCTTCCCACATAGACAGACATAAGGTTTCTCTCCAGTGTGTGTACGCTGGTGTCTAGTCAGGGAGGAAGTTAGAGCAAAGCTCTTCCCACACTGATCACAGCTAAAAGGCTTCACTCCAGTGTGTGTTAGTTGGTGTGTTGTCAGGTGGCCAGACTGACTGAAACTCTTCCCACATTGATCACAGCTATAAGGCTTCACTCCAGTGTGTGTTAGCTTGTGTATGTTTAGGGCGCCCAAATAAGCAAAGCTTTTCCCACAATCAAGGCAGGGGTAAGGCCTCTCCCCTGAATGAATTCTCAGATGATATTTTAAGGTTTGAGAAGCAGTGAAACTCTTCCCACACTGAGAGCAGCAGTACGGTTTCTTTCCTGTGTGAATCCGCTGGTGAATAATGAAGCCACTTCGGCTTGTGAAATTCTTCCCACAGTCAGAGCAGCAGTGGTGAGGTTTCTTCCCTGTACATCTCTGCTGGTGTTTCTTGAGATGTTCTGATTTGGAGAGACTCTTCTCTGTCTCTTCAGCCACATCATGTGGCTGAGGCTCCCCAGATGATAAGCCCCTCCCACTGAGAGAACGAGAGTTAGGGGTGTCCCCTGTGAAAGACATTGAATAATTCGGTTTTGGAAATATGTGTGAATAAATAAGTTTGTTATTTCGCAGACACTCTGATCCAGAGAGAATTACAGCAGCAATTAGGGTTAAGTACCTTGCTCAAGGGCACATGGACAGATTTTTCACCTAGAGATTCTAACCAGCAACCTTACAATTAGTGGCCCTGATCATCAATATACACTCAGTGGAGTGGCCCGTTTATTAAGGACACCCCCCTCCGTTCACGAAACTGGATCGACAATTTACTGGCCACTGAGTGTTTACTGTTTATCAATCAATTAACAGAAATTACAGAATCATATTGTGGTCTCATCCACACCCCCCATTGTTCTTACTTGATGATATCAAATCTCCCTCCTCGTGTCCTTCTCTCACAGCTCCACTCTGCCCTGGTGTTTTCCTGCAGTCGACCAGCCGCACAGACACCCTCTTCAGATCCAGCAGTAAGGCGCTACCAGGAGAGTTGTGACCAGGGGACTCCGGCAGGTTGGAGGGGGACGGACTAGCTCTGTCCTGGTGACCACAGAAGTATTGTACATAGAATATCATTAGACCAAACATTTGATTACTTTATAATACCTTCTTTCTCCTGAAGTGTGTAATCGTTCACTACTTTACACTTCAATCACTTCAGCAAATTTTTCAAATGTCAGTGGTAGATTTTTTTACAAATGTAAAAACGTATAACACTTCTAATTTTTCTAAATGGAAGTAGTACACTTGTAATGCCTCCTGTCTTATGTTCAGAACCTTTCAGTATTCATTGGAGTTGAACAAGTTTTTCACCCCTGAGCCAATCTTGGTTAACCCAGAACTAATGTCTCATGTAATTGGTCAGCCGCACGATTTAGTTCTGAGTTCATACGTGTTAGGATGAGAGCTTAACAGATGCTAGAAGGAAGAGCTCCACCCTCTCAAGATATGGGCCGAATGTCCCCTCCCCTTTCCAAAATGTTGGCGAACGCCAACACCTGCGAAACCGTGATTTGTCGTAATAACCAGAGGAAAAAGCAAAACACCTGAACTACTGCTGCTCATAATGATGTAGTATTTAGAGCTAAATCCATCAATTATTTGGTTTTACCTTCCACCCTGAATTAAATGAATGTAAATGTATACAGTTATCCCAATGAACAATAGAGCCACCGCTTTCTGTTGCCTTTTACAGTTTGTTTCTAGCCTAAAGCGTTGCAGAGTTATGTTATCCTATACATGTATATAATCAGGGTTTGGGGGCATTAGCCCCTCACCCACCCCAAGCTCCACACCACTGGAATGGCCGTTGACAAATATCCAACTGTCATGACGTTGCCCTCTTTGGGAACAGCAAGCCCCATCCCCCTCTCCCTGTCTGCAACCTTTTTGTCCTCTCGTGATTGAGAAAAACATGGTCTACTGAGAATTTCTCGAAGTTGAGGTTTTATTCGGAATTGCAGAAAAGGGCTGTCCCAGGATGCCCGACCCTAACTGGGCTCATGGGCGGTCCAGGATGCCCGACCCTAACTGGGCTCATGGGCGGTCTTCTGATTTAGTTAAACTCCAAAGGGAATTGGAGTTTCCTTCAATAAAAAGTACAAAATCACATTACACAATTTTACAAACAGTATCATCCTCACTCATTCATCTTATACAAACAATTAGATGTAAACCTCATATCTGAGGCTATTATATAAACAGTGTTATGGTAATGTGGCCGCACCGTCTCCCATGAGCCCCACAAAATTGTACCATTATGGACCAGTTCGTAGCTGGATTCTTCACCGATCTTTTATACATTCTCCAGAACATAAATGTTGTTCGGACCTCAAGTTCTGTGAGGTGGAAGAAATTGCTTTGTTTTCTATGAAAATTCACTCTCTCTCTCTATACTGTGGCCATGAGGAGATAATATCTTCAAGGAATTTACGACTTCTCTGACCATAGCAGCCTAGTTGAAGGAGGCAGGCAGGGGGATGGGGCTTGCTGTACCCAAAGAGGGCAACATCATGACAAAAGCCATCACTAGCCGGTGTCCACCCAGTACCCTGCCCTGAACTTTGTCACTAGCTGACTACCACCCGGTTGTGCTACCCTATGTACATAGACATGGAACACTGGTCACTTGAATAATGTTTACATACTGTTACCCACTTCATATGTATATACTGTATTCTAGTCAAGGCCATGCTATTCAACTATTTCTGTATATACTGTATTCTAGTCAAGGCCATGCTATTCAATTATTTCTATATATATATATATATATATACAGTGCCTTGCGAAAGTATTCGGCCCCCTTGAACTTTGCGACCTTTTGCCACATTTCAGGCTTCAAACATAAAGATATAAAACTGTATTGTTTTGTGAAGAATCAACAACAAGTGGGACACAATCATGAAGTGGAACGACATTTATTGGATATTTCAAACTTTTTTAACAAATCAAAAACTGAAAAATTGGGCGTGCAAATCAGCCCCTTTACTTTCAGTGCAGCAAACTCTCTCCAGAAGTTCAGTGAGGATCTCTGAATGATCCAATGTTGACCTAAATGACTAATGATGATAAATACAATCCACCTGTGTGTAATCAAGTCTCCGTATAAATGCACCTGCACTGTGATAGTCTCAGAGGTCCGTTAAAAGCGCAGAGAGCATCATGAAGAACAAGGAACACACCAGGCAAGTCCGAGAAACTGTTGTGAAGAAGTTTAAAGCCGGATTTGGATACAAAAAGATTTCCCAAGCTTTAAACATCCCAAGGAGCACTGTGCAAGCGATAATATTGAAATGGAAGGAGTATCAGACCACTGCAAATCTACCAAGACCTGGCCGTCCCTCTAAACTTTCAGCTCATACAAGGAGAAGACTGATCAGAGATGCAGCCAAGAGGCCCATGATCACTCTGGATGAACTGCAGAGATCTACAGCTGAGGTGGGAGACTCTGTCCATAGGACAACAATCAGTCGTATTTTGCACAAATCTGGCCTTTATGGAAGAGTGGCAAGAAGAAAGACATTTCTTAAAGATATCCATAAAAAGTGTCATTTAAAGTTTGCCACAAGCCACCTGGGAGACACACCAAACATGTGGAAGAAGGTGCTCTGGTCAGATGAAACCAAAATTTAACTTTTTGGCAAAAATGCAAAACGTTATGTTTGGCATAAAAGCAACACAGCTGAACACACCATCCCCACTGTCAAACATGGTGGTGGCAGCATCATGGTTTGGGCCTGCTTTTCTTCAGCAGGGACAGGGAAGATGGTTAAAATTGATGGGAAGATGGATGGAGCCAAATACAGGACCATTCTGGAAGAAACCCTGATGGAGTCTGCAAAAGACCTGAGACTGGGACGGAGATTTGTCTTCCAACAAGACAATGATCCAAAACATAAAGCAAAATCTACAATGGAATGGTTCAAAAATTAACATATCCAGGTGTTAGAATGGCCAAGTCAAAGTCCAGACCTGAGTATATATATATATATATATATATATATATATATATATATATACACACACACACACTATTCGATCCTACGTATTCTACAGATATAGTACATTTTCCATCCACATAATGTCTATACATCCTGTGATGGAAAATGTTATCATGTGAAGAGCAGCCTTGAAAATGTTCATCTTGTCTAATAATCCTTGGTTCCTGCCTGTACTTGGTCAAGATATGAAGAGGGGCAACATGACCCCCTCCTCAGGACCATCTGTCAGAAGGCCCAGAATAAGTTCTATAAGTTAAGACAGGAGGCGGTGCCAGACATGCCAGAACCAACACCAGACACGTGCCAGAACCAACCCTATGAACTATGACTATGTAACGTGTCTGTAACCAGTCTATAAGAGATCTAACGGGACTGCCCTGAGGGAGATACCTTCAGAACGGTACTTTATACTTCTAAGTTTGACTTTGACCTCTAGAGCATGCTGATAATAAGCAATGATTCTTTTAAGATTGACTTTCAGTGTCCCTGTGTTGCATTTACACGACTATCCCATAATACACTACATGACCAAAGGTATAGGGACACTTGCTTGTCGAACAACTCTTAACAAAATCACAGGCATTAATATGGAGTTGGTCCCCCTTTTGCTGCTATAACAGCCTCCACTCTGCTGGGAAGGCTTTCCACTAGATGTTGGCGCATTGCTGTTGGGACTTGCTTCAATTCAGCCATGAGCATTAGTGAGGTTGGGCATTGATGTTGGCCGTTTAGGCCTGGCTCGGGGTCTGGGTTCTAATTCATCCCAAAGGTGTTTGATGGGGTTGAGGACAGGGCTCTGTGCGGGCCAGTGAAGTTCTTCCACACCAATCTCGACAAAACATTTCTGTATTGACCTCACTTTGTGCACAGGAGCATTGTCATGCTGAAACAGGAAAGGGCCTTCCCCAAACTGTTACCACAAAGTTGGAAGGGCAGAATGTCATTGCATGCTATAGCGTTAAGAATTCCCTTCACTGGAACTAAGGGGCCTAGCCTGAACCATGAAAAACAGTCCCAGACAATTATTCCTCCTCCACCAAACTTTACAGTTGGCACTGTGCATTGGGGCAGGTAGCATTCTCCTGGCATCCACCAAACCCAGATTTGTTCGTCGGCGGCGAGCCTTACACCGCTCCAGCCAACGCTTCGCATTGCGCATGGTGATCTTAGGCTTGTGTGCTGCTGCTCAGCTATGGAAACCAATTTCATGAAACTCCCGACCAACAGTTATTATGCTGACATTGCGTCCAGAGGCAGTTTAGTATGAAATGTTGGAACTGAGGACAAACAATTTTTACGTGCTACGCGCTTCAGTACTCGGCATTCCCATTCTGTGAGCTTGTGTTGCGTACCCCGTATTCTTATCGGCAGACTCAACAGCCTTGGTTTCTCATATGACTGCCTCGCCTGGTTCACCAACTACTTCTCAGATAGTTCAGTGTGTCAAAACGGAGGGCCTGTTGTCTAGACCTCTGGCAGTCTCTATGGGGGTACCACAGGGTTCAATTCTCGGGCTGACTCTCTTCTCTGCATATATCAATGATGTCATTCTTGCTGCGGGTGATTCCCTGATCCACCTCTACGCAGACGACAACATTCTATATACATTTGGCCCTTCTAAATGTAGCCGATGTGAAATGGCTAGCTAGTTAGCGGTGGTGCGCGCTAGTGGCGTTTCAATCGGTGACGTCACTTGCTCTGAGACCTTGAAGTAGTGGTTCCCCTTGCTCTGCAAGGGCCGCGGCTTTTGTGGAGCGATGGGTCACGATGCTTCGAAGGGTGACTGTTGACGTGTGCAGAGCGTCCCTGGTTCGCGCCCAGGTCGGGGCTTACTGTTACATAAACAAATAACACAAGCTCTAAGGCCACAAGAATGTGTACCTCCTGCTATGCTCTCAACGTGAGGATCGGTACAAACAAAGTAATGGGACTTGCTGAAGCTGCCATCTTGTGCCGTTGTTTTCTACGTACATCTTTTCAATAACTGACTGTGTTAACAAACCTCCAAACGAGCTTCAATGCCATACAACACTCCTTCCGTGGCCTCAACTGCTCTTAAACGCTAGTAAAGATAAATGCATGTTCTTCAACTGTTCACTGCCTCCGCCCGACTAGCATCACTACTCTGGACGGTTCTGACTTAGAATATGTGGACAACTACAAATAGCTAGGTGTCTGGCTAGACTGTAAACTCTACTTCCTTACTCATATTAAACATCTCCAATCCAAAATTAAATCTAGAATCGGCTTCCTATTCACGCCGCCAAACATGCCTTCCTACAACTGACTATCCTACCTATCCTCGACTTCGGCGATGTCATAGCTAGCTAGTGTTTGGTAGAAATTACAACATTGTTATTCAAATGACCTTTTATTAGAATATTCTTCAATTAGTACTTTCACACTGTCTGTTGCCTGAGAGGAGCCTCTGAGGCTTAATGCTGGCAGTTTATTTACAATGCCTTGGTGATAAAACCTAAACTACATTCCACTGCATGATTAGTGTCTGTGTGAAATGCTGGTCTGTAAGGGCCAGGGGAACTCTCCCTCCAGTTTCTCTTCCACATCGCAAATGGACGCTTTCATCTGTTGAGGGAAGGATCTAGTGTCCAATGTTGTATTATAATTTCTGTATAAACAAGCAGTAAATGACCTAGAGACAGACATCTGGCGCCATGTAAATCTTGCTGTCTGTTACTGTCTGTACCCTTGTATAATTTCACAAATCTGTTACTTATGAGGACTCAGGAGGACTATAAAAAGTAGTAACCTAACCCTGCTTATTTGGGCTTTTTGCTCTACACCATCTGGTGACCCTTAACGCTCCATTACTGCCGTAATTAATAATAAAGTTGGATGGTTTTGTAGAAATCTAAAAGTCTCTCCTTTTGATTAGAATAATTACAAGTTGCAAAAGTTCATTGTATTGCATTGTAAGGTAACAGCGTGACAATTTTGTTTTTAACTGATGTAACGTTAGCTAGCTAATTATGTTTTGTGGAAAAATGTAGGACTGCCGTTTGGACATGAACTAGCTATCGTAAGCTGTTCTTGTCTGTTAGGTAACTTTAGTCAATTTTTTAACAAACCTTCCAGAAACAATTACACCTTTCATTGCCTGTTAGCTAGCTACAGAGGCTAGCTGCTGGACTTTGGACAAACAAGCTAACGTTAGCTAATAGCAGCTGTATTGTTGCCAAGCAACAGAGATGCTGACCAGGCTAGAACTCTGAGATGAAGCTGAAAATAAATTCGTATCAGAAATGACACAAAAAGGAAGCACATCATTGGTTCTTAAATGAACGGAAATGTGCACCTGAGGTAATGCTGGAATAGTGGAGGCAGCCCGTTTTCTTTGCGACTTGCGGTAAATAAATCAATAGTTATTTAGTAGTTCTAAAATGTCGGAAACAATAACTGGCTTGACCATGCTGTAGGTCATGTAACTTTGTTACATGCAAAATGTATGACTGAACAAAACGTGTGGTTGAATTTATTCTGCCACTGTCTTGTCAATGCATATTAACTAAAAGGTTATAGAGCAAACAACGCAATTATCACAACACGCAGGTTGAAATACGGCTATTTTTCTGCCTTGGCTTCCTGGTGATTTTACCGCTACTGCAAGGTGTAGCTTGGCCTCATTATTTCTCCATGGTTCTGACTTTACCTGCTCGTTGCGCATTGTCTTGTATCAATGTGTGCGCTTTAGGCTAGTAGGCTACTTTGCTGAAGGACAACATTCCCTGGGTTTTATTGCTACCATTGGTTTATTTTGTCCAGTTGTTCAAATTAAACTAATGGGTATGGAAGATCAAATATGATAACTAGACATGTTATACACCACATTAGGCATACTGTTAATAAAACTAAACTTACCCGATCCATCATTGAAGCTATTCTTTCTTCAGCGTTTCTACAAATAAAAACATAACAGTAAATCTGTAACTATCCCACACTACAGTTACTTTCTTTGTTGCAGAATTCAGATAAAAAACAGCCAGACCAGAGCGATCAGACGTCATTATCAATATCAAAACTTAAGTGGTGACAAATAAGTGTCTGATGTAGCCTAATCTTAGTTTAGAAAGATCCTGGATAATATTTTACCTGATCTATTAAAGTCAATAAAATGTTCAACACCCTATTCATCGAGAATCATGTTATCTGTTATCGTCTAACTCCACCCGAGAGTCTGTTGGAACAACGTCCTCTTCGAGAGTCCAGATAGTTGTAATTCTCTAAGGCCCAGTAATGGACGCCTATAAAATACCAGACTGATTGCAGCAGCGCTATCCGTGCAGTGAACCAGTAAAACCCGATGTATGTTCAATCCGACGTCTTCAGTGTCCATTTACAGCAATGCAACCGTGGTCGAAGTCAAGACTTCCAGCGATTCAAGGGCTGTTAAAAAGGAAACGGCCTTCTTCTTCTTTGTATTCTAGCGCTTCGCATACAATTGTTATAAGTGCATGTCGCCACCTACTGATTTGTCTGTTTATAAGCTTACTATTTTGTAGTTCTATTCTGTAGAAGGAAATTATTACACCTTTGAAAAAAATGCCCAACCAACTAACCCTACACCCATTTAAACATCATTATTCCACTACTTTGGCCCTCTGATTCAACACCAGACCAGCAGACTGGGAGGACGGGATATTATCGTTCAAAACGCCTTGTAACTCTGCAGTAAAATATTGTACATCCAAGTACTTCTCAACAGCTGCCACCACAACATCTATCCACTGTGTTTTACATTCTATTCCTGCGGTACGGTTGACAACCATGGCCATGAACACCAAAAAAATGAATCTTACTGAAGCATGTTATTCTTATCACTCTCTATTGACCTCGGCCTAATCACAGGTATCCTCTTAGGATCCTTCACCCTGGACCCATCTTCCTCTACTACTCCCTTCACTGCCTCAGCATACACCACCTTCTGCACTACTGTGATCCTGGTAACCTCAACCTGTCTTTCTCTCACCGGACACATCTGATCTCCAGCACCATGTGTACCCCTACAGTTTATACACACAAGTTTTTACATCAATACTACACATTCCTTTCTCTCAGGTCCTCCTGCACACTTCTCACATCTAGGAATCTCCCTGATACACACTGCTGGAAGGAAGTTGTCAAGGAAAGGAGTTTGTGTTTATACAGGAAGTACCGCCTCACTTACCGTAAACCAATCATGTCAATGTTGCGCAATATGAGCTCTTCAGCTTGTAGTCTTAAAACTCGGAAATGAGTTACTTTTGGCTCCTTCAGCCATCCCAATGGGAAAAATTATTGGGGAAAAATTTGGGTTTTGGAATTAACGGCGAAAATAAGTTAGCACAGGCTGAGGAGATCTTGTACGTTTTTGTTCTATGAGATAATAGCAGTCAGTTAATATGACCTTTATGAATTATGAAGCCTTTGTGATGTGCTTTTTTAAATTACTTAAATACGTCAAAATTCACAAGTGACATTCGCTGATAGATTGTATAGCATCTAAACCTGTGTTTCCACAGACCTTATTGTCTGCATTTATCCAAACACTATACAAAAACACCATTCATTTCCCCATAGGCTTTGTCCAGCGAACCATGGCAAAATTAGTGCCTATAAAATGATGGCATTACTATTTCCCTCTATAGAGCCCCACCGTGGACGAGTCATAATACCCATAAAACCTAGTGGCCAAACAGGGAAATGGGTCCAATTGTTTTCCACCTTTCATTTTCCCCAATAGGTGATTTCCAATAGGCTTACCCTGGCGAGACATTTTGAGAACCGTGTAAATCTCTCTCAGAGAAGGTAACTTTTATCAATACAGTCGGCACGATTTAATAAATGCTTAACAGTAAACCTAGACACTTGTAATGGCTATCCTCGTCATCTGACGAGGAATATGAAGGATCGGACCAATATGCAGCGTGGTAAGTGTCTGTTCATATTTATTTAAACTCAGAACACTAAGACAAAATAACAAAAAAATAGACCAACACGAAACAGTTCTGTCTGGTGCAGAGACAGAAAACAACTACCCACAACCCATAGTGGGAAAACAGGCTGCCTAAGTATGGGTCTCAATCAGAGACAACGATCGACAGCTGCCTCTGATTGGGAACCATACCAGGCCAAACACAGAAATACAAAACCTAGTCTACAAAACATAGAATGCCCACCCCAACTCACGCCCTGACCAAACTAAAACAGAGACATAAAAAGGAACTAAGGTCAGGACGTGACAGCACTTGCATCTCATAGTATTCCGAATGGTGATTCAAGGCTCGCTACCTTGGCTAGCCTCTCAAGGATCGGATCCTATTTTTCCCAATTTTCG
>NW_027259260.1:0-36177 GCF_045791955.1 Oncorhynchus clarkii lewisi | reverse complement strand
CATGTTACCAGACACCTTGCCCTGATTAAAAGCAGTGGTTCGCGCTTTCAGTTTCACACGAATGCTGCCATCAATCCACGGTTTCTGGTTAGGGAATGTTTTAATCGTTGCTATGGGAACGACATCTTCAACGCACGTTCTAATGAACTCGCACACCGAATCAGCGTATTCGTCAATGTTGTTATCTGACGCAATACGAAACATCTCCCAGTCCACGTGATGGAAGCAGTCTTGGAGTGTGGAGTCAGCTTGGTCGGACCAGCGTTGGACAGACCTCAGCGTGGGAGCCTCTTGTTTTAGTTTCTGTCTGTAGGCAGGGATCAACAAAATGGAGTCGTGGTCAGCTTTTCCGAAAGGGGGGCGGGGCAGGGCCTTATATGCGTCGCGGAAGTTAGAGTAACAATGGTCCAAGGTCTTTCCTCCCCTGGTTGCGCAATCGATATGCTGATAAAATTTGGGGAGTCTTGTTTTCAGATTAGCCTTGTTAAAATCCCCAGCTACAATGAATGCAGCCTCCGGATAAATTGTTTCCAGTTTGCAGAGAGTTAAATAAAGTTCGTTCAGAGCCATCGATGTGTCTGCTTGGGGGGGGATATATACGGCTGTGATTATAATCGAAGAGAATTCTCTTGGTAGATAATGCGGTCTACATTTGATTGTGAGGAATTCTAAATCAGGTGAACAGAAGGATTTGAGTTCCTGTATGTTTCTTTCATCGCACCATGTCACGTTAGTCATAAGGCATACGCCCCCGCCCCTCTTTTTACCAGAAAGATGTTTTTTCCTGTCTGCGCGATGCGTGGAGAAACCTGTTGGTTGCACCGCTTCGGATTGCGTCTCTCCAGTAAGCCACGTTTCCGTGAAGCAAAGAACGTTACAGTCTCTGATGTCCCTCTGGAATGCTACCCTTGCTCGGATTTCATCAACCTTGTTGTCAAGAGACTGGACATTGGCAAGAAGAATGCTAGGGAGTGGTGCGCGCTGTGCCCGTCTCCGGAGTCTGACCAGTAGACCGCCTCGTTTCCCTCTCTTTCGGAGTCGTTTTTTTGGGTCGCTGCATAGGATCCACTCCGTTGTCCTGTTTGTAAGGCAGAACACAGGATCCGCGTCGCGAAAAACATATTCTTGGTCGTACTGATGGTGAGTTGATGCTGATCTTATATTCAGTAGTTCTTCTCGACTGTATGTAATGAAACCTAAGATGACCTGGGGTACTAATGTAAGAAATAACACGTAAAAAAACAAAAAACTGCATAGTTTCCTAGGAACGCGAAGCGAGGCGGCCATCTCTGTCGGCGCCGGAAGTAATCACAGCTGGTATCCAGGTTTAGTGAGTAGGACAAGACAACATCACTGAAGGACTAGGGCACTAATATTCACAGCTGGTATCCAGGTTTAGTGAGTAGGACAAGACAACATCACTGAAGGACTAGGTCACTAATATTCACAACTGGTATCCAGGTTTAGTGAGTAGGACAAGACAACATTACTGAAGGACTAGGGCACTAATATTCACAGCTGGTATCCAGGTTTAGTGAGTAGGACAAGACAACATTACTGAAGGACTAGGGCACTAATATTCACAACTGGTATCCAGGTTTAGTGAGTAGGACAAGACAACATTACTGAAGGACTAGGGCACTAATATTCACAACTGGTATCCAGGTTTAGTGAGTAGGACAAGACAACATCACTGAAGGACTAGGGCACTAATATTCACAGCTGGTATCCAGGTTTAGTGAGTAGGACAAGACAACATTACTGAAGGACTAGGTCACTAATATTCACAGCTGGTATCCAGGTTTAGTGAGTAGGACAAGACAACATTACTGAAGGACTAGGGCACTAATATTCACAGCTGGTATCCAGGTTTAGTGAGTAGGACAAGACAACATTACTGAAGGACTATGGCACTAATATTCACAACTGGTATCCAGGTTTAGTGAGTAGGACAAGACAACATTACTGAAGGACTAGGGCACTAATATTCACAACTGGTATCCAGGTTTAGTGAGTAGGACAAGACAACATTACTGAAGGACTAGGGCACTAATATTCACAACTGGTATCCAGGTTTAGTGAGTAGGACAAGACAACATCACTGAAGGACTAGGGCACTAATATTCACAACTGGTATCCAGGTTTAGTGAGTAGGACAAGACAACATCACTCAAGGACTAGGTCACTAATATTCACAGCTGGTATCCAGGTTTAGTGAGTAGGACAAGACAACATCACTGAAGGACTAGGGCACTAATATTCACAGCTGGTATCCAGGTTTAGTGAGTAGGACAGGACAACATTACTGAAGGACTAGGGCACTAATATTCACAACTGGTATCCAGGTTTAGTGAGTAGGACAAGACAACATCACTGAAGGACTAGGGCACTAATATTCACAGCTGGTATCCAGGTTTAGTGAGTAGGACAAGACAACATTACTGAAGGACTAGGGCACTAATATTCACAGCTGGTATCCAGGTTTAGTGAGTAGGACAAGACAACATTACTGAAGGACTAGGGCACTAATATTCACAACTGGTATCCAGGTTTAGTGAGTAGGACAAGACAACATCACTAAAGGACTAGGGCACTAATATTCACAACTGGTATCCAGGTTTAGTGAGTAGGACAAGACAACATTACTGAAGGACTAGGGCACTAATATTCACAGCTGGTATCCAGGTTTAGTGAGTAGGACAAGACAACATTACTGAAGGACTAGGGCACTAATATTCACAGCTGGTATCCAGGTTTAGTGAGTAGGACAAGACAACATTACTGAAGGACTAGGGCACTAATATTCACAACTGGTATCCAGGTTTAGTGAGTAGGACAAGACAACATCACTGAAGGACTAGGGCACTAATATTCACAGCTGGTATCCAGGTTTAGTGAGTAGGACAAGACAACATTACTGAAGGACTAGGGCACTAATATTCACAACTGGTTTCCAGGTTTAGTGAGTAGGACAAGACAACATCACTGAAGGACTAGGGCACTAATATTCACAACTGGTATCCAGGTTTAGTGAGTAGGACAAGACAACATTACTGAAGGACTAGGGCACTAATATTCACAACTGGTATCCAGGTTTAGTGAGTAGGACAAGACAACATTACTGAAGGACTAGGGCACTAATATTCACAGCTGGTATCCAGGTTTAGTGAGTAGGACAAGACAACATTACTGAAGGACTAGGGCACTAAAATTCACAACTGGTATCCAGGTTTAGTGAGTAGGACAGGACAACCTTACTGAAGGACTAGGGCACTAATATTCACAGCTGGTATCCAGGTTTAGTGAGTAGGACAAGACAACATCACTGAAGGACTAGGGCACTAATATTCACAGCTGGTATCCAGGTTTAGTGAGTAGGACAAGACAACATCACTGAAGGACTAGGGCACTAATATTCACAACTGGTATCCAGGTTTAGTGAGTAGGACAAGACAACATCACTGAAGGACTAGGGCACTAATATTCACAACTGATATCCAGGTTTAGTGAGTAGGACAAGACAACATTACTGAAGGACTATGGCACTAATATTCACAGCTGGTATCCAGGTTTAGTGAGTAGGACAAGACAACATTACTGAAGGACTAGGGCACTAATATTCACAGCTGGTATCCAGGTTTAGTGAGTAGGACAAGACAACATTACTGAAGGACTAGGGCACTAATATTCACAGCTGGTATCCAGGTTTAGTGAGTAGGACAAGACAACATCACTGAAGGACTAGGGCACTAATATTCACAACTGGTATCCAGGTTTAGTGAGTAGGACAAGACAACATCACTGAAGGACTAGGGCACTAATATTCACAACTGGTATCCAGGTTTAGTGAGTAGGACAGGACAACCTTATGATTGCCATTTGCACTGCCATCATGCATGGTTGAATCCATTGAATGAACAAAACAACTTCTACTTAGTGAAAAGCAAAATACTCCAGACTGCAGGGCGAGTTCAAACACCGCCCCCACCAACACAATGCACTTTCTCCCACATGGCTACGCACAGATGTGTACAGTATTTTAAAAGAACTTAATAAAGTCAATCAATCGCCGAATAGAATAAGACAGTAGTCCACTACCAGACAGAGGTGTCCAGTTCATCGCTGGTGTGCTGGAGGTGATCCAGCTGTGCAAACAGGGGGAAGAGGACCTGCACTCCCCCGATGGAGTGGATGGCACTCTGGACCGAGTGGGTCACCACAGCCTTCACATCCTGAAGAAGGGAGGAATACATACACAAGGATCAGGGGTAGAATTACGGTAGAATCAGAACCCTATCAGAACCCTATGGACTGGAGACAAAGGCTGGGTCTTGTCAGGCTGCTTCTGCTTTCGTCTCAGGTGGAAAACAATGCGGATTGGAGGCGGTGTCACATTTCTCCCTTGTACACCTGGTGTGGCGTTGAAAACACAGTATAACGCCTCTGAACATCTGTCTCCTTTACAGCACTATTACACCTGTCGCTAACGGTGACGGGCTGAGTGGCGGGTGCGTTACCGCGACGTTGAGTTAGTCTCCGAGGCAACATGGCTCAGGTGTCTAGTATGTTTACCCTGATGAGGGTTTTGCTAAATGAGTTCTGTGGATAGAATATTTTCGTGGTTTCTTACGGTCAGATCCCACAGCAGCTAAATGTGCTATTATGAGCAAGGCCCTTTTCCTCGTGCGTTTACGGTTCCATCTACCAACTAAACAAGCCATTAGTCATTGTGAACACATACGTAGAGGACACTAATTTACAGACACACGTCCATGAATGGAATACTAACAATATGCTAACAATAAACGATGGGGTTTGGGTGTGTGTGTGTGTGTGTGTGTGTGTGTGTGTGTGTGTGTGTGTGTGTGTGTGTGTGTGTGTGTGTGCGCGCGTGCACAAACATACAGGCCGAGCTGCCTCAGAAAGACAAAGGAGCTCATGCGTTGACTAAACGCGCTGTAAGGCTCAGAGACAAAACTCAACTGCAGTGAGAGAGACAATAGGAGAATTCAATGTAATTCAATAAAAAGGACAGCTGTGTGTGTGTGTGTGTGTGTGTGTGTGTGTGTGTGTGTGTGTGTGTGTGCGCGCTGCCAAGGTCTTCCTAATGTGCATTTAATCAGGCCTGCAGACGACCTTCTGTGATAAAGAAAGTCAAAAATATGGATTTGAATGAGAGTTGGAGAGAAATACATTTGTGAAGCACTTTCATTACAGTACTCGTCATCTAGTTGTTGCTACCTGGAACTTACATGGTAACAAGTAGCCACCAGAACGTCCCAATTTACTTGACCTCATAAATAAATTAACTCATCATCCTCAGTAACTACAAGGTCAAATAAAGTATTGTATAATATAATAAAGTGCTTAAAGAAAACTCAGGAAACACCACCTTGGTTCAATATAGAAGTGACTGGTTGGCAGATCTAATTCTGTAATAGAACAGGGTAGTGTTCTGTTCCCAGCCTGCTAGCCAGCCAGGTACAGAGTGGTTCATTCTCACCTTTATCTTAAAGGAACAATCCACCCGAAAACACTCATTCCTTTCGTTTACAGTGTTAAATAACACCACTATGTGAGAACAATATTTTTTGTGAACAAATGTTTCATTTTAGCGTCATAATAAGTTTGGTAGCAACATGGAAAATCGTTGTGGAAGTCTGTTGTAGCTCAAGTTTACGACAAAATCCACAATGCAATGCTCTCTATGGGCTGGCTGGATAGCTTGCTAGCAAACGTAGCTGCACACAATAATACCAAACACAAAATCAGCATGTGAAGTAGCTAGTCTGCTGTAAAATCCCCTAAACAAACTGCACTATCAATGTAGGAGACTACAACCTCACTATGTTCAACCTGCAGATCGATGTCAAATCAAATGTATTTGTCACATACACGTGTTTAGCAGATGTTATTGTGGGTGTAGCGAAATGCTTGTGTTTCTAGCTCCAACAGTGCAGTAATATCTAACAAGTAATATCTAACCATTTCAAAAACAATACACACAAATCTACAGTAAAGGAATGGAATTAAGAATATTTAAATATTTGGATGAGCAATGTCAGAGCGGCATAGACTAAGATACAGTAGAATAGGATAGAATACAGTACATACATAACATAAACTAAGATACAGTAGAATAGGATAGAATACAGTACATACATAACATAGACTAAGATACAGTAGAATAGGATAGAATATAGTACATACATAACATAGACTAAGATACAGTAGAATAGGATAGAATACAGTACATACATAACATAGACTAAGATACAGTAGAATAGGATAGAATACAGTACATACATAACAGACTAAGATACAGTAGAATAGGATAGAATACAGTACATACATAACAGACTAAGATACAGTAGAATAGGATAGAATACAGTACATACATAACATAGACTAAGATACAGTAGAATAGGATAGAATACAGTACATACATAACATAGACTAAGATACAGTAGAATAGGATAGAATACAGTACATACATAACATAGACTAAGATACAGTAGAATAGGATAGAATACAGTACATACATAACATAGACTAAGATACAGTAGAATAGGATAGAATACAGTACATACATAACATAGACTAAGATACAGTAGAATAGGATAGAATACAGTACATACATAACAGACTAAGATACAGTAGAATAGGATAGAATACAGTACATACATAACATAGACTAAGATACAGTAGAATAGGATAGAATACAGTACATACATAACATAGACTAAGATACAGTAGAATAGGATAGAATACAGTACATACATAACAGACTAAGATACAGTAGAATAGGATAGAATACAGTACAAACATAACATAGACTAAGATACAGTAGAATAGGATAGAATACAGTACATACATAACATAGACTAAGATACAGTAGAATAGGATAGAATACAGTACATACATAACAGATGGGGAATGCAAAATATGTCAACATTATTAAAGTGACTAGTGTTCCATTATTAAAGTGACTAGTGTTCCATTATTAAAGTGACTAGTGTTCCATTATTAAAGTGGCTAGTGTTCCATTATTAAAGTGACTAGTGTTCCATTATTAAAGTGACTAGTGTTCCATTATTAAAGTGACTAGTGTTCCATTATTAAAGTGACTAGTGTGCCATTATTAAAGTGACTAGTGTTCCATTATTAAAGTGACTAGTGTTCCATTATTAAAGTGACTAGTGTTCCATTATTAAAGTGACTAGTGTTCCATTATTAAAGTGACTAGTGTTCCATTATTAAAGTGACTAGTGTTCCATTATTAAAGTGACTAGTGTTCCATTATTAAAGTGACTAGTGTTCCATTATTAAAGTGACTAGTGTTCCATTATTAAAGTGGCCAGTGATTTAAAGTCTATGTATATGTGCCTCACCGAGTGAAGTCTGAAATTCAGCACCGGCAGATATACTTTTGAGGAGATGGGAAAAGTTGCCCATGCTACATCAATGGGCTGCGCGGTGCATTCTGGGCGATTCTGGGACAAATTTGTTGGATACGTTCCCAACCAGCAGACTGTCATTGGATTCCTATCTCCTTTCACTCCTTGCACTCTGGACTAAAGAGGCAGGCAAATGGGAAAAATGTGCTAGGCCCTCCATTAAATTACACATTTCTAGAGGTAGGAATATCACAGAAATATGATCAGCATTCACATTGGAGAGAAGGTATCCTCCCGAATTATGACTTCGGCCAGTATTGAAATCTGACATGTATGATAGACATTTTGGCGATCTAAAAGTCGTATTCCTGTTAACTTTCAGTGTAGTGAGAGAGACTATCACGGTGCTACTTCATATGAGACGGATTTCTGCCTGCTTGAATGGCAATAATGGCAATGAAATCTTGAAATGACACAGGGAAATCGATAGAACATCACTCAGAGATGCACGAAAACAATATAACATTCAAAATGGGTGAACTTTTCCTTTAATTAGAGGCAGATAGAGCCAGATGGAGGTGCTTCATTATCTGTCTGAAGGTGTGTGTGTGTGTGTGTGTGTGTGTGTGTGTGTGTGTGTGTGTGTGTGTGTGTGTGTGTATGTATATATGTGTGGGTGTGTGTGCGAAGGTGTGGGTGTGCTTGGGTTACAGGTTAGGGTTAGGGTTAAGGGTCAGGGCCAATAGGATTTTGAATGGAAATTAATTGTAGGTCCCCCGTGAAGATAGAAGAACAAAACGTGTGTGTGTGTGTGTGTGTTGGGAACAAGCGGCTGAGGCACCTGAGTAGGGGATAAGAATAACCTGCAGAAGTGCCATTAGTCAGGGTGGATTGATAATTTCTTTCAACATTGACTCGATGTCTAGCTTATTACATTCTGGTGCAGTAGCACTGCCAAAAACACATTTCTGTGCGTACGTCGGTACCTGCAGCATGAGTGCGTGTGGCGAGTGGACGAAGATGGAGGCGTTGTCCTTGGGGGAGGACTCCAGGCACAGCTGAGCGTCAGTGGCGCGGGGGTTGTAGGAGAAGGAAATGCAGGAGGACAGCTTGCCGTCGTACAGTAGGGTCTTGTGGTGCTCAGCAAACAGGAGGTCACTCTCAGCCTTGTACTTGAACGTGCCCTGAGAGAGACGGCAGAGAGGTCGTGAGTGACAGGCAGGAGACTTGAGTGTGACTTTCATTTATATTTTTCTGTTCAGTTTAAACCTTACACACTACTAGTGATAGTCTGTAGTGTATCTTGAAATAATTCATGATAGGAGAAAGGAGGAAGATCCACAATCATTAATGTTTCACATCAAATTGATGAGTGCAGACCTTCCTTGTTTGATCTATTGGGGTATCCAAATGTCAGGGTGTTTTGGAATAGTGGGACTACTGAATACTGCATGATGACTGGGCTTTGGCCTCTACCTACCTTGTAACCAGGCCCCAGCTGGTAGATGGCCAGGATCTGGGCTGCACTGAGGGCCTCGCCAAACAGATACACCGCCCCCATCTGACCACAGAACACACGGTCGGCGTCCGCCGTCTCTGACGAACCCAGGAAACACTTGTCGAAAGTCTGAAGGGAGGAAGGAAGGAAACAAGGAAGGAGAATTGAACAAGCGTTAATAAAGAGAACTATGACAACTCAAACAGCATGAATGAGTGTGAATCAACACACCATCGGCATACAGAGAACATACATCTCTATTCATCTGTTCTCTCCTGTATGTTTCCTAGAGCATGTGTAAATAGGCAGGGGATGAGCTTAGCATTGTTATCAAAAGAGGGAGAGGTATCTCAATCAGCCATATCTACTGTAGGGTATCAAGGCCCTCTGTGACACTGTCACACCAAGAGGATTGCATTAGAAAAGCATCTTCATTTGGCTAAAACTGACATGAGAATCTTGTCTTCCGCACAAGAGCGAGAGAAAAATAATTATTCCCTGTTACAGACCCAGTTCCATCCATGTGAGGAGACCGAGAGGCAGAGAGAGCGGCAGAGAGAGAGAGGGAGGCAGAGAGAGAGAGGGAGGCAGAGAGAGAGAGGGAGGCAGAGAGAGAGAGGGAGGCAGAGAGAGAGAGAGAGAGAGGGAGGCAGAGAGAGAGGCAGGCAGAGAGAGGCAGAGAGAGAGAGAGAGAGAGAGAGGCAGGCAGAGAGAGGCAGAGAGAGAGAGAGAGAGAGAGAGAGAGAGAGCGAGAGAGAGAGAGAGAGGTTTCACCCCTGAGCCCTCTGTCAGCTGAGACAGTGATTATATCAATCAATCAGAAAGAGTGGGGCCTGTGGGGAGGTGCTGTCCTCTTCTAACAACCTGTACTGCAGTAACAATGGGTCTCCGTGGTATTTCAATCACAACATATACCATACGTCTTTGTGTGGAAACGTTTTTATGCAAAGCACAATGGTTCAAATTGAAGAGTTCTGGATGGACAGCTACAAGGCTTTCTTGTTGATTGATTGATGACTTCAAAGAAATGTTTTGATTGAAAACTGGCATCAGAATATACTTTTGGTTACACACATGCATAACAACCACTACCACAACTTCTAGGTTCAGCAATATACCATTACACAGAATACATGGGTAGGAATGGTTGTGTGAGAGTAGAGGTTTGTGGTTCCTACAGGAATAACATAACAACGATGATCAGTATAGTATGGATCGATTGCTACTTACGTCGCTGGTGTTGACGAACCAGGTGATTTCTCCGTAGGAGGCGAGCTCTCCATTGACGTAGCAGCTGATCTCACTGTTCTTCCAGCGGTTGTAGACGTGAACGATGGTCACCATGTACCACTGAAACAACAACACAGAACAACTTAACCACCATGGTCACCATGTACCACTGAAAGACAACAACTTAACCACCATGGTCACCATGTACTACTGAAACAACAACAACTTAACCACCATGGTCACAATGTACCACTGAAACAACAACTTAACCACCAGGGTCACCATGTACCACTGAAAGACAACAACTTAACCACCATGGTCACCATGTACTACTGAAACAACAACAACTTAACCACCATGGTCACCATGTACCACTAAAACGACAATTTACCCACCATGGTCACCATGTACCACTGAAAGACACACAACAACTTAACCACCATGGCCACCATGTACCACTCACTGAAAGACAAACAACAACTTAACCACCATGGTCACAATGTACCACTCGCTGAAAGACATGCAACAACTTAACCACCATGGTCATTATGTACCACTGAAACAACAACTTAACCACCATGGTCACCATGTACCACTGAAAGACACACAACAACTTAACCACCATGGTCACCATGTACCACTGAAAGACAAACAACTTAACCACCATGGTCACCATGTACCACTGAAACAACAACAACTTAACCACCATGGTCACCATGTACCACTGAAACAACAACAACTTAAACACCATGGTCACCATGTCCCACTGAATCAACAACAACTTAACCACCATGGTCACCATGTACCACTGAAACAACAACAACTTAACCACCATGGTCGCCATGTACCACTGAAACAACAACAACTTAACCACCATGGTCGCCATGTACCACTGAAACAACAACAACTTAACCACCATGGTCACCATGTACCACTGAAACAACAACAACTTAACCACCATGGTGACCATGTACCACTGAAACAACAACAACTTAACCACCATGGTCAAAATGTACCACTGAAACAACAACAACTTAACCACCATGGTCACCATGTACCACTGAAACAACAACAACTTAACCACCATGGTCACCATGTACCACTGAAACAACAACAACTTAACCACCATGGTCGCCATGTACCACTGAAAGACAAACAACAACAACAACCATGGCCACCATGTACCACTGAATGACAACCAACAATTTAACCACCATGGTCACCATGTACCACTAAAACGACAATTTACCCACCATGGTCACCATGTACCACTGAAAGACACACAACAACTTAACCACCATGGCCACCATGTACCACTCACTGAAAGACAAACAACAACTTAACCACCATGGTCACAATGTACCACTCGCTGAAAGACATGCAACAACTTAACCACCATGGTCATTATGTACCACTGAAACAACAACTTAACCACCATGGTCACCATGTACCACTGAAAGACACACAACAACTTAACCACCATGGTCACCATGTACCACTGAAAGACAAACAACTTAACCACCATGGTCACCATGTACCACTGAAACAACAACAACTTAACCACCATGGTCACCATGTACCACTGAAACAACAACAACTTAAACACCATGGTCACCATGTCCCACTGAATCAACAACAACTTAACCACCATGGTCACCATGTACCACTGAAACAACAACAACTTAACCACCATGGTCGCCATGTACCACTGAAACAACAACAATTTAACCACCATGGTCACCATGTACCACTGAAACAACAACAACTTAACCACCATGGTGACCATGTACCACTGAAACAACAACAACTTAACCACCATGGTCAAAATGTACCACTGAAACAACAACAACTTAACCACCATGGTCACCATGTACCACTGAAACAACAACAACTTAACCACCATGGTCACCATGTACCACTGAAACAACAACAACTTAACCACCATGGTCGCCATGTACCACTGAAAGACAAACAACAACAACAACCATGGCCACCATGTACCACTGAATGACAACCAACAATTTAACCACCATGGTCACCATGTACCACTCACTGAAACAACAACAACTTAACCACCATGGTCAAAATGTACCACTGAAACAACAACAACTTAACCACCATTGGTCATTATGTACCACTGAATCAACAACAACTTAACCACAATTGGTCATTATGTACCACTGAATCAACAACTAACCACCATGGTCACCATGTACCACTGAAACAACAACAATTTAACCACCATGGTCACCATGTACCACTGAAACAACAACAACTTAAACACCATGGTCACCATGTCCCACTGAATCAACAACAACTTAACCACCATGGTCACCATGTCCCACTGAATCAACAACTTAACCACCATGGTCACCATGTACCACTGAAACAACAACAATTTAACCACCATGGTCACCATGTACCACTGAAACAACAACAACTTAAACACCATGGTCACCATGTACCACTGAAACAACAACAACTTAAACACCATGGTCACCATGTACCACTGAAACAACAACAACTTAAACACCATGGTCACCATGTACCACTGAAACAACAACAACTTAACCACCATGGTCACCATGTCCCACTGAATCAACAACTTAACCACCATGGTCACCATGTACCACTGAAACAACAACAATTTAACCACCATGGTCACCATGTACCACTGAAACAACAACAACTTAACCACCATGGTCACCATGTACCACTGAAACAACAACAACTTAACCACCATGGTCACCATGTACCACTGAAACAACAACAACTTAACCACCATGGTCACCATGTACCACTGAAACAACAACAACTTAACCACCATGGTCACCATGTACCACTGAAACAACAACAACTTAACCACCATGGTCACCATGTACCACTGAAACAACAACAACTTAACCACCATGGTCGCCATGTACCACTGAAACAACAACTTAACCACCATGGTCGCCATGTACCACTGAAACAACAACAACTTAACCACAGCACTAGAATGAGATTATATTTCTATGACACCCTAAACACCTCACCAGTTTCACACATTTTTGTTGTTGTTATAATGTTTTAAATTATAATTGAATTTACAACAATGGTAATGAAGTTACTAACAAGATACAATGAATAATAGGCTATGTTATCATGAGTTTCACATTGGCAGCAGCAGACTGCAAACCACCAAAAAAAGCATTGGCCAGCCTTAATTTAGCCTGATTCCTGGCTGCCTTCACAGAGTTACCCTTATGAGACATGGGACATCACCCGATCAGCTCCTAAACCCCTTGGGCTACAATCCCACCTACATCGGCTGCTCAGATTTCTGTCAGACATTGGAAGAATCCAGTGAAATAGGTTATTAGAGTTACCAGGCAGACAGCTTGGGAGATAAGACCGACCGTGGAATACAGAGGCCTAAAGATAGAATGAGGTTCTGAGGAGGAAGTAGAGTAGCGTTGTTCCACTCCGGGGGATAACAAGTTTAAATTGGCCAGGGGCACCATGGATCTCACCAATGCTGTTGGGCTTGACTGGGTCTGGGTGCTATGGTCTGGCTGTGTGTCGTGCCCCATTACATCATCCCTCTCTCTCGTTCCTGCTATCCTTTTTTCACTGTTCTGCTCTGACTATACTGGCCCCCAGAGGAAGGACCAAATGACTATGCTTCATCCCAAAGGGCCTAGACAAGAGGGAAGTGTATGTGTACTATGCCTGCGTACAATTTGTTCTCTGTGTGTCCTATGCGAAAGAGAACATGTTTGTGTGTCCTACTTAGCACATGTTTCTATGTTTTATGAGTGCTAGGTTTGTGTGTGTGTCTCCCACAGGACCGTGTCTGTCTGTCGGCCAGCCTGGCCGTCTGCCTACCTTCTGTGGTTTGAAGTCATATTTCACACAGTGCTGGAATCCCTTCCCCTTGGACTTTAACGAGGTCACAATCAAACAGCCGCCCACAAAGTGTGCAGAGTATCCCAGACCTTTGTTGGTGCGAAAACTACAGGAAGAGAGGGAAGAAAAAGAAAAGAGACAGAAAAAACAGATTTCAGTTAGTGAGCGTGACGGCTCACTTTAACACAGTCTAACACTCAAGGGCAGACGGGGGTTGAGACAAGTCAATCTGCCAATAAATCATTCAAACATACAAATTTAAAAAACACTTTGAAAACGGAGGAGAGACAGAGATGGCGAAAGCCTCAATCATTTGTCAACTTCACAACAAATTCCCATTTGTGGGTGTCTGTGTTCTGAGCGATCAGGGGCCCCGGCGGTCGCTGTGTGTGATTTAGTGAACTAATCTCTTTTTAAAAAGGGCAGAGTCTGAAGTAGTTTTACTACAGACTTTTCTGCCTCCAGCTGGCTGGCTGTGTGTGGTTGGTTATCACGTTCAGAAGGCCCACCAAACAGAAGGCCCACCAAATCCCGGCACATCAATTATATTTTTTGACAGAAATTAATTATCGGCTGAAAATAGGAACGAGTGAGGCACTGATTTACTGTCCCTGAGAGAGGGAGGGAAGAGTAAGGGGAGAGAGAAAGAGGAGAGAGAGGAGAGAGGAAAGAGTAAGGGGAGAGAGAGAGAGGAGAGAGAAAGAGTGAGAAGGAAGAGAGAGAGAGAAGGAAGAGAGAGAGTGGTAAATGGAAACGGAGAGGCATTGCATCAATATGCCTACTTCATCTGGTAATGTGTGTGTGTGTGTGTGTGGTGTATTAAGCCTCTATTTGATGTCAGTTTTTTTTTACTATTTGGGGATGACTTCATCCTACAATTTTGATGAACAAGGGGAAAAAAAAATCAAATAGCTTTCCTTGGCGTGCAAATACAGTACACACACACACACACACACACACACACACACACACACACACACACACACACACACACACACACAGAAAGGGAACTAAGGGATGAGCCAAATTCTATTTGAATACACCTGAATAATATTGGATTATCCATACAAAATGTATGCATGGGTATCTCAAGTCAGGATATGAGTAGAGACGGCATTTGCATAGAGAAGGAGAACAAATCAAGCAGCGGTAAGTTGTGTCAGTGTTACCACAATGATTCACCATTTAGGATGCAAGGTGATTCCTAGTCAGTCTGCAGTCGCAGAGTGCAGTGGAGTTGATCTCCAACATGGACGCCTGGTGTATGTAACTCACCAGTACAGGTAAGGCTTGTCCTTGTCAACATTGATGTTGTTGATTGGATCCATGCGGAGCCACGTGTGGAAGGTGAATCCACTCTGGTACGGCCATTTGGCTATAGGGGGCAGAGCTATAGCCTGTGAGGAGACAAACGGTGAGCTCAATGAGTTGAGAAAGAATGTTTTAGAAATAGGATAGTGAGTAGTGTGACCAAGACTACAGTGGGTCCAAGAAGGAAGGTATGGAGTTGTTCATGTGTGTGTCTATCCAGAGGGCTTCCTGCCTCATTAGCCAGATTCACAGCAAGGGGAAGGCGTGTGCTTAGTGTGCAGCGGAGACTGAGCACACACTAATCACAGACTCTCTTAGGGCGGCCCAGAGCTCACCCTCACCAAAGGGCACCGTCACCATGGCAATGGAAGGGTACACAGAGATATACAGTGCACACACACACACACACACACTCTCTCTCTCTCTCACTCTCTCTACATACAATGTGAGTGTTCCAGACAGCAATTGTAAGACAAAATGTGAGCAGACATGATTCTTTCTATAGTTAGCTATCTAGCCCAGGTACTGTACAGTCAAATGTACCATGGCCACGTACAGGTGTAGACAGCATTCAGGTGAGACTCATTGAGAAAATAGTGAAGGGCAAAGGTCCTAGACGGAGATACACAGTTAAAACGTAGCATACACAAGACTATGACGTCGTCCTTCATGAAAACTTAGCCGACATCGCCTGATATGAGATCACAGCTGAGACTTCGTCTGATAAGTTGTCATCCTTCATTACCTTGAAAACGTCAGCAAGAGCATCTTAACTGAGTTAGTGAAGCTAAGTCCACACTTTTAAACCCATTGATACCAGGAAGTGTATTAGAAAACTGCTCTATTTTAAGAGAGGGGTATAACAGAACATTCCCAGGGGACTTATATGTTATTCTTTCACTCACTAAATCACATGGCTGGCTGGCTGAATGGCTGGATAGATAAAAAAAGGTATTGGAAAAAGCAGCTTAGGGATTGCTGCTATGAGAAGGAAGGGGTGAGAATGAGTTCGGAGACGGCTAGGAGCATTAGAATGAAGGGAGGAGAAGAACAGAGGGAAGACTGCTAGGAGCATTAGAATGAAGGGAGGAGAAGAATAGAAGGAAGACTGCTAGGAGCATTAGAATGAAGGGATGAGAAGGAGAACAGAGGGAAGACGGCTAGGAGCATTAGAATGAAGGGAGGAGAAGGAGAACAGAGGGAAGACTGCTAGGAGCATTAGAATGAAGGGAGGAGAAGGAGAACAGAGGGAAGACTGCTAGGAGCATTAGAATGAAGGGAGGAGAAGAATAGAGGTTAGACTGCTAGGAGCATTAGAATGAAGGGAGGAGAAGAACAGAGGGAAGACTGCTAGGAGCATTAGAATGAAGGGAGGAGAAGAACAGAGGGAAGACGGCTAGGAGCATTAAAATGAAAGGAGGAGAAGGAGAACAGAGGGAAGACTGCTAGGAGCATTAGAATGAAGGGAGAAGAAGGAGAACAGAGGGAAGACTGCTAGGAGCATTGGAATGAAGGGAGGAGAAGGAGAACAGAGGGAAGATGGCTAGGAGCATTAGAATGAAGGGAGGAGAAGGAGAACAGAGGAAGATTAGCTAGCATCTGTGCTCCTCCTCTCTTCCCATGCTGCTTATTTAACACACACAGAAACACAGTATGACCCAAGCTACATATGGTTGGTAAACCTTGGCATTATAGGATATAGAAGCCAAGATGTGTGCTGGGTCAGAGCTTATAGGCAATTCAGGATGCATTATCTTAGTTATTGCTAATGCGTCCGGCCTTGGATCATGTGGGAAGTCGAGCACAAGAGGATGTAGCCCATTTAGAAGCTATCCAGAGGTGCTGTAAATACCACTCACTACCTTACCGTAGACACCTCGTTCACCGAGACTCATACCAGTCACTACAAGTCTGACACAACTTTTACCTTACATAGTGCACTACTTGAACAGTGCTTAGGGGAATAGTGTCGTAACAGGTGTAGCGTCAGACTGTAGTCTAGTTGGGTGGTGAGTACTACACTGTCTTCTAACGATCAGTCAGACTCCGGTATACATGTGGAGGTGTATTGAGTTGTCACTGTACTCACAGCAGCACTCTTCCCTGGGAAGCTGAAGAAGGAGTCAGGTCCGTTCCGGTGGGCCATGCTCCTCAGGACAGACAGCAGCTTCACCGCATGGGGAGGCTGGAGGGAAGAACATGCACAAGTTGAGAGGCCACAGACTTTGATGAGGGTGCACCGCATACACAAGTACTTTAATGTAAAGCCACAGTGCAGTCGGGAGAGTATTGACACCTTCCCTGTTCCCACATTTTGTTACGTTACAGCCTTATTCTAAAAGTGATGAAATAGAAAAAATCCTCATCACCTCTACACACAATACCCCATAACGACAAAGCAAAAACAGGTTTTTATAAATTTTTGCAAATGTATTACAAATACAAGTCTTATTTACATAAGTATTCAGACCCTTCACTATGAGACTAATTTGGGCTCCGGTGCATCCGGTTTCCGTTGATCATCCTTGAGATGTTTCTACAACTCATTTGGATTCCACCGGTTGTAAAAATCAATTGATTGGACATGATTTGGAAAGGCACACACCTGTCTATATAAGGTCTCACAGCTGACAGTACATGTCAGAGCAAAAACCAAGCCATGAAGTGGATGGAATTGTCTGTAGAGCTCCGAGACAGGATTGTGTCGAGGCATAGATCTGGGGAAGGGTACCAAAAAAATGTCTGCAGCATTGAAGGTTCCCAAGAACACAGTAGCCTCCATAATTCTTAAATGGAAGAAGTTTTGAACCACTAAGACTCTTCCTAGAGCTGGCCCCCTGGCCAAACTGAGAAATCGGGGGAGAAGGGCCTTGGTTAGGGAGGTGAACAAGAACCCCGATGGTCACTCTGACAGAGCTCTAGAGTTCCTCTGTGGAGATGGGAGAACCTTCCAGAAGGACAACCATCTCTTCCACACTCCACCAATCAGCCCTTTATGGTAGAGTGGCCTTGAGTTTGGCAAAAGGCACCTAAATGACTCTGACCATGAGAAACAAGATTCTTTGGTCTGATGAAATTGAACTCTTTGGCCTGAATGCCAAGCGCCAAGTCTTGAGGAAACCTGGCACCATCCCTAAGTTGAAGCATGGTGGTGGCAGCATCATGCTGTGGGGACGTTTTTCAGTGGCAGGGACTGGGAGACTAGTCAGGATCGAGGGATAGACGAACGGAGCAGAGAGATCCTTGACGAAAACCTGCTACAGACAGCTCAGGACCTCAGACACACAGCCAAGACAACGCAGGAATGGCTTCGGGACAAGTCTGAATGTCCTTGAGTGGCCCAGCCAGAGTCCGGACGTGAACCCGATCGATCTCTGGAGAGACCTGAAAATAGCTGTGCAGCGACGCTGCATCCAACCTGACAGAGCTTGAGAGGATCTACAGAGAAGAATGGGAGAACCTCCCCAAATCCAGGTGTGCCAAGCTTGTAGCGTCAAACCCAAGAAGACTCAAGGCTGTAATCGCTGCCATAGGCGATTCAACAAAGTACTGAGTGAAGGATCTGAATACTTATGCATATGTGATTATTTTTCATACATTTTCTAAAATGTCTAAAAACCTATCTTTGCTTTGCCATTAAGGGATATTGTGTGTAGATTGAGGAGGGAAAAAAACAATTGAATCAATTTTAAAATAAGGCGGCAATGTAACAAAATGTGGAAAAAGGCAAGGGGGTCGGAACACTTCCTGAACGTACATGTTCAGGTTCACAGGCAGGTAAGCAAGCAAAACAAACACACCAACATCTCCACAACTACAGAGTCCAGGTCTATTTTCTGCTTTTCTATATTGACCTCTGCTAACCAAGTCAACATATTGTTGAGAACTCGCTAGAGACATTATACTGAGAATGCAGTAGTTCTGTTGATCTACTTTACATTCCCGTTGATGCTGCAAGGTCACCCGCTTCAGATCAGAGCCCACGGAACCGTGATCAACGTTGATAAACTTCCATAATATATTTATGAGCTTTTCTTCCGACAAGGCCTCTGTCAGTTCAATTTCTGTGGAGGAGGCAGTCAGCATATCACACTGTGTGTCACTCTGTTCAAATCCTGTGAGGGAGAGACTCCTGATAGACGCATCATCTCTTGCCAACCCCCTCACATTATATTTCACAGAGCTAGCAAAGTGTCTGTGTGTGTGTGTGTGTGTGTGTGTGTGTGTGTGTGTGTGTGTGTGTGTGTGTGTGTGTGTGTGGACTGAAATGGAGAAGCACAAAAGCAGATTGTCAACGAAATGGGGGCAATCTGATTTCACACTGATCAATGGGCCTCCCCTCTCTCAATGGTGCAGGGACTCAGTGGATAGTTCATGGTACAACCTACTAGATCTGCTGTTTTTACACAAGGGCTACTGTACTGTACTGACTCCACCCTGCTAGGCAAGACTGTCCAGGCTGTCTCCACCCTGCTAGGCAAGACTGTCCAGGCTGTCTTCCCACTGTACTGTACTGACTCCACCCTGCCAGGCAAGACTGTCCAGGCTGTCTTCCTACTGTACTGTACTGACTCCACCCTGCCAGGCAAGACTGTCCAGGCTGTCTTCCTACTGTACTGTACTGACTCCACCCTGCCAGGTAAGACTGTCCAGGCTGTCTTCCCACTGTACTGTACTGACTCCACCCTGCCAGGCAAGACTGTCCAGGCTGTCTTCCTACTGTACTGTACTGACTCCACCCTGCCAGGCAAGACTGTCCAGGCTGTCTTCCCACTGTACTGTACAGTAATGACTCCACCCTGCCAGGTAAGACTGTCCAGGCTGTCTTCCCACTGTACTGTACAGTAATGACTCCACCCTGCCAGGTAAGACTGTCCAGGCTGTCTTCCCACTGTACTGCACTGACTCCACCCTGCCAGGCAAGACTGTCCAGGCTGTCTTCCCACTGTACTGTACTGACTCCACCCTGCCAGGCAAGACTGTCCAGGCTGTCTTCCTACTGTACTGTACTGACTCCACCCTGCCAGGCAAGACTGTCCAGGCTGTCTTCCTACTGTACTGTACTGACTCCACCCTGCCAGGCAAGACTGTCCAGGCTGTCTTCCCACTGTACTGTACAGTAATGACTCCACCCTGCCAGGTAAGACTGTCCAGGCTGTCTTCCCACTGTACTGTACAGTAATGACTCCACCCTGCCAGGTAAGACTGTCCAGGCTGTCTTCCCACTGTACTGCACTGACTCCACCCTGCCAGGCAAGACTGTCCAGGCTGTCTTCCCACTGTACTGTACTGACTCCACCCTGCCAGGTAAGACTGTCCAGGCTGTCTTCCCACTGTACTGCACTGACTCCACCCTGCTAGGTAAGACTGTCCAGGCTGTCTTCCTACTGTACTGTACTGACTCCACCCTGCCAGGCAAGACTGTCCAGGCTGTCTTCCCACTGTACTGTACTGACTCCACCCTGCCAGGCAAGACTGTCCAGGCTGTCTTCCCACTGTACTGTACTGACTCCACCCTGCCAGGTAAGACTGTCCAGGCTGTCTTCCCACTGTACTGTACAGTAATGACTCCACCCTGCCAGGTAAGACTGTCCAGGCTGTCTTCCTACTGTACTGTACTGACTCCACCCTGCCAGGTAAGACTGTCCAGGCTGTCTTCCCACTGTACTGTACTGACTCCACCCTGCCAGGTAAGACTGTCCAGGCTGTCTTCCCACTGTACTGTACTGACTCCACCCTGCCAGGTAAGACTGTCCAGGCTGTCTTCCTACTGTACTGTACTGACTCCACCCTGCCAGGCAAGACTGTCCAGGCTGTCTTCCTACTGTACTGTACTGACTCCACCCTGCCAGGCAAGACTGTCCAGGCTGTCTTCCTACTGTACTGTACTGACTCCACCCTGCCAGGCAAGACTGTCCAGGCTGTCTTCCCACTGTACTGTACTGACTCCACCCTGCCAGGTAAGACTGTCCAGGCTGTCTTCCCACTGTACTGCACTGACTCCACCCTGCTAGGTAAGACTGTCCAGGCTGTCTTGGTGGAAAACTACAAAACCCAGGTTGGAAAACAGATTCTTCTTCAACTTTATAATCACTAATGTATCTTAAGTATCGATACTATTTTTAACTAATGATAGTACTATCCTATTTATGTTAAACTGTTAAATGTGTGTGATTTAATTCCAAACACTGATCTAAGATCAGTTTACCCTCTCCTTAAATCGTAACATTACCCAGTAGAAGGTAGAATGATAAAACTGCCTTCATATATCAGAGCTAAGAGGCAACTTCCTCCTCAAGTTATTACACATGAACAATGCAGTAATGTTTTTTGGATTAGCCCAATAGACAGCGATGGCGTGTCTGCACTACACAGTGTGATGTATGGTACCAGAGCACAGAGAGGCTAAAAGGACGTGTACAGGCCACCAGTTGAAGTGTTGCTAGCACATTCCCCATGCTCTCTACAAGACAAATATGACAGGCCGGTACAGTATGAAGGTTAGACTAGTTGTGTTACCCATTGGCCTTTCTCTCCTTGCAGTTTGCTGAAGAACAACTTCAGCTCCTTGACTGTGATGCTGTAGCTGGCCAGCACTCCTAGCATGTCCACCATCAGGTCTGGAAGAGGGAAGGGACACACACAGGTTAAACATGACATATGTGAAGAGGGGAAACTGACCACAGCCTAACAATGGACTTGAACAGAGTCCAAGTGAAAAGCAAAACACATACAGAGTGATGTTTCAGAACCTCTATAACCAAAGTAACATTGTTGTGTGACCTCTTGTTACTTGGCTAATAAAACATTTTATGGATTGATTACAAATAGACCAAAAACACTTCACACTAAAGAGGACATCGAAAAAGACTTAAATCAGATATTCAGCACTTAAAATACTATGCAAACCAAATCACCTTTTATTAGTTAAGTACACATATTTTCATGTTATCACAAATGTGGAGAAATGCTATGCCATTCCCCATCAATATGTTTTTTTATTTTACCTTTATTTAACCAGGTAGGCCAGTTGAGAACAAGTTCTCATTTACAACTGTGACCTGGCCAAGTAAAGCAAAGCAGTACGACACAAACAACACAGAGTTACACATGGAATAAACAAGCGTACAGTCAATAACACAATAGAAATAAAAAATAAAGTCTACATACTGTGTGCAAATGGCATAAGGAGGTAAGGCAATAAATAGGCATTAGTAGCGAAGTAACTACAATTTAGCAAATTAACACTGGAGTGATAGATGTGCAAGTAGAAATACTGGTATGCAAAAGAGCAGAAAAGTAAATAAAAACAATATGGGGATGAGGTAGGTAGATTGGATGGGCTATTTACAGATGGGCTGTGTACAGCAGCAGCGGTCGGTAAGCTGCTCAGATAGTTGATGTTTAAAGTTAGTGAGGGAAATATAAGTCTCCCCAGCTACAACAAATTTTGCAATTCGTTCCAGTCATTGGCAGCAGAGAACTGGAAGGAAAGGTGGCCAAAAGAGGTGTTGGCTTTGGGGATGACCAGTGAGATATACCTGCTCGAGCACGTGCTACAGGTGGGTGTTGTTATCGAGACCAGTGAGCTGAGATAAGGCGGAGCTTTACCTAGCAAAGACTTATAGATGACCTGGAGACAGTGGGTCTGGTGACGAATATGTAGCGAGGGCCAGCCGATGAGAGCATACAGGTCGCAGTGGTGGGTGGTATATGGGGCTTTGGTGACAAAACGGATGCCACTGTGAAAGTCTGGATCCAGATTGCTGAGTAGAGTGTTGGAGGCTATTTTGTAAATGACATCGCCGAAGTCAAGGATTAGTAGGATAGTCAGTTTTACTAGGGTATGTTTGGCGACGTGAGTGAATGAGGCTTTGTAGCGAAATAGGAAGCAGATTCTAGATGTAATTTTGGATTGGAGGTGTTTAAGATGAGTCTGGAAGGAGAGTTTACAGTCTAGCCAGACACCTAGGTATGTGTACTTGTCCACATATTCTAGGTCAGAACTGTCCAAAGTAGTGAAGCTAATCGGGCGGGCGGGTGCGGGCAGTGAACGGTTGAAAAGCATGCATTTAGTTTTACTAGCATTTAAGAGCAGTTGGAGGCCACGGAAGGAGTGTAGTACGGCATTGCTGCTCATTTGAAGGTTTGTTAACACAGTGTCCAAAGAAGGGCCAGATGTATACAGAATGGTGTTGTCTGCGTAGAGATGTATCAGGGAATCACCAGCAGCAAGAGTGACATTGTTGAAAAATACAGAGAAAAGAGTCGGCCCGAGAATTGAACCCTGTGGTACCCCCATAGAGACTGCCAGAGGTCCGGACAACAGGCCCTCCGATTTGACACACTGAACTCGATCTGAGAAGTAGTTGGTGAACCAGGCGAGGCAGTCATTTGAGAAACCAAGGCTATTGAGTCTGCCGATAAGAATACGGTGATTGACAGTCGAAAGCCTTGGCCAGGTCGATGAAGACGGCTGCACAGTACAATCTTTTATCGATGACGGTTATAATATTGTTTAGTACCTTGAGCGTGGCTGAGGTGCACCCGTGACCAGCTCGGAAACCGGATTGCACAGCGGAGAAGGTACGGTGGGATTCGAAATGGTCAGTGATCTGTTTATTAACTTGGCTTTCGAAAGACTTTAGAAAGGCAGGGCAAGATGAATATATGTCTATATGTGTTTGGGTCTAGGGTGTCTCCCCCTTTGAAGAGGGGGATGAACGCAGCAGCTATCCAATCTTTAGGGATCTCGGACGATATGAAAGAGGTTGAACAGACTGGTAACAATGGAGGTGGATCATTTTAGAAAGAGAGGGTCCAGATTGTCTAGCCCAGCTGATTTGTACGGGTCTAGGTTTTGCAGCTCTTTCAGAACATCTGCTAACTGGATTTGGGTGAAGGAGAAGCTGGGGAGGCTTGGGCAAGTAGCTGCGGGGGGTGTAGAGCTGTTGGCCGGGGTTGGGGTCGCCAGGAGGAAAGCATGGCCAGCCGTAGAGAAATGCTTATTGAAATTCTCGATTATCGTGGATTTATCGTGGTGACAGTGTTACCTAGCCTCAGTACAGTGGGCAGCTGGGAGGTGCTGCTCTTATTCTCCATGGACTTTACATTGTCCCAAAACTTTTTGGAGTTAGAGCTACAGGATGCAAATTTCTGTTTGAAAAAGCTAGCCTTTTCTTTCATGACTGACAGCGTGTATTGGTTCCTGACTTCCCTGAAAATGTGCATATCGCGGGGACTATTCGATGCTATTGCAGTCCGCCACAGGATGTTTTTTTGCTGGTCGAGGGCAGTCAGGTCTGGAGTGAACCAAGGGCTAAACCTGTTCTTAGTTCTACATTTTTTGAAAGGGGCATGCTTATTTAAGATGAGAAAATTACTTTTAAAAGAACGACAAGGCATCCTCGGATGACGGGATGAGGATAATATCCTTCCAGGATACCCGGGCCAGGTCGATTAGAAAGGCCTGCTCGCGGTTTTAGTGAGCGTTTGACAGTGATGAGGGGTGGTCGTTTGACCACGGACCCATAGCGGATGCAGGCAATGAGGCAGTAATTGCTGAGATCCTGATTGAAAACAGTAGAGGTGTATTTGGAGGGCAAGTTGGTCAGGATAATATCTATGAGGGTGCCCATGTTTACAGATTTAGGTTTGTACCTGGTGGGTTCCTTGATAATTTGTGTGAGATTGAGGGCATCTAGCTTCGAATGTAGGACTGCCGGGGTGTTAAGCATATCCCAGTTTAGGTCACCTAACAAAATGAACTCTGAAAGATAGATGGGGAGCAATCAATTCACATATGGTGTCCAGGGCACAGCTGGGAGTTTGAGGGTCTATAACAGGGGGCAACAGTGAGAGACTTATTTCTGGAGAGAATCATTTTTTTAATTAGAAGCTCAAACTGTTTGGGCATAGACCTGGAAAGTATGACAGAACTTTGCAAGCTATCTCCGCAGTAGATTGCAACTCCTCCTCATTTGGAAGTTTTAGCTTGACAGAAAATGTGACAGTTGGGGATGGAAATCTCAGAATTTTTGGTGACCTTCCTAAGCCAGGATTCAGACATGGCAAGGACATCAGGGTTGGCAGAGTGTGCTAAAGCAGTGAGTAAACCAAACGTAGGGAGGAGGCTTCTGATGTTAACATGCATGAAACCAAGGCTTTTTCAATTACAGAAGTCAACAAATGAGAGTGCCTGAGGACACGCAGGGCCTGGGTTGACCTCCACTTCACCCGAGGAACAGAGTAGTAGGATGAGGGTATGGCTAAAGGCTATCAAAACTGCTTGTCTAGTGCGTTGGGGACAGAGAATAAAAGGAGCAGATTTCTGGGCATGGTAGAATAGATTCAGGGTATAATGTACAGACAGGGGTATGGTGGGGTGCAGGTACAGTGGAGGTAAACCCTGGCACTGAGTGATGATAAGAGAGGTTGCATCTCTGGATGCGCTAGTTATGCTGGGTGAGGTCACCGCATGTGTGGGAGGTGGGACAAAGGAGGTATCTGAGGCATGTTGAGTGGGACTAGGTGCTCCGTAGTAAACTAAAACAATGATAACTATCCTAAACAACAATATACAAGGCATATTGACATTTGAGAAAGACATAAAGCGAGGCATAAAGCAATCAAAAGGTGTTGATTGGGAGATCTAGCTAAGACAACGGGTAAGACAACAACAGCTAATCCGCTAAGACAACAACAACAGGTAAAATGGCGATAAATGGGCATAGAGGGTCAGTTAACTACACACAAGGCCTGAGTTCGAGGCTGGGGCCAACAGATAAACAAAACATAAACAAAATGGAGTACAGTGATTAATGAACAGTCCAGCAGGCATCAGCTATGTAGCCAAGTGACCTTAGGGTCCAGTGAACAGCAAAGATGGAACAGGGAAGCCGCTGGGTAGTCGTTACTACCTAGCAAGCGGGAGACACGGCGTTTAAAGTTAGCAGGCCGGGGCTAGTAGAAGCGCCTGCTCAGACGTCCGGTAAAGGCCGGTTGAGGGCACAGCAGATGGAGTTACGTCGGCAGACCAGTCATGGTGGAGCGGCGGGGCTCCTTATCGACGAAGGGTCCAGGCCAGTTTTGCGAAAGAGGTAATGTAGTTGTAGTAATTTTGTTTGCTAGCCGGGAGATGCGCCTGGCTCGCGGTTAACTGGTGCTAGCTTCGGGACAGGGGCGTTAGCCACTATAGCCACTTGGTAGCAGCGATGATCGGATGCAAAGGTCGGGGGGGGGGGGGGAATAGAACATCTCTTCTCTGTTCACTGAGATGAAAATGGTCCTCCATGGCATTAGCCAGTAATGTGTATTGATTGGCTTATCAATGCACACTCCCCCTGGCATTCAGCCTATAATAAGACACATTACTGGCTAATGCCATGGAGGACCATTTTCATCTCAGTGAACAGAGAGATGTTTTATGGCCTCCCAGAGCGACCTGGGGCATCAGAGGACTGACACACACCAGCCATGGAAGGAGAGGGAGAGAGCCCATCTGATCTAACAGCCTAATGCCCGTTTCACACTACTGAGCCAAGCCGAGTCAAAACATATTGCAATGGCCTGGTTACACCATAATTGCCGGAGACGTGCTGAAAGGACGACGTGAAAAGAAAATATCAGAGCAAGTGCAGTCGGTTCGGGTTGGCACATTAGTGTAAAAATAGTTTATCTGTCGGTCTGGCCTGAACTACATGTTCATGTTGACTGGCTTTGTCTGTCTGGCCTGACCTGCATGTTCATGTTCCCTGGGTTTGTCTGTCTGTCTGGCCTGGACTGCATGTCCATGTTCCCTGGTTTTGTCTGTCCATCTATCTGTCTGTCCTTGGACTGCATGTTCATGTTCCCTGGGTTTGTCTGTCTGTCTGGCCTGGACTGCATGTCCATGTTCCCTGGGTTCGTCTGTCTGTTTGAACTACATGTTCATGTTGACTGGGTTGTCTGTCTGGCCTGACCTGCATGTTCATGTTCCCTGGGTTTGTCTGTCTGGCCTGACCTGCATGTTCATGTTCCCTGGCTTTGTATGTCTGGCCTGGACTGCATGTTCCTTGGCTTTGTCTGTCAGGTCTGGCCTGCATGTTCATGTTCCCTGGGTTTGTCTGTCTGTCTGGCCTGGACTGCATGTCCATGTTCCCTATGTTTGTCTGTCTGGCCTGGATTGCATGTTCGTGTTTCCTGGGTTTATCTGTCTGTCTGTCCTGGACTGCATGTTCATGTTCCCTGGGTTGGTCTGTCTGGCCTGGACTGCATGTCCATGTTGACTGGGTTTGTCCGTCCGTCTGTCTGTCTGTTCTGGACTGCATGTCCATGTTCCCTGAGTGTGTCTGTCTGTCTGGCCTGAACTGCATGTCCATGTTCCCTGGGTTTGTCTGTCTGGCCTGGAATGCATGTCCATGTTGACTGGGGTTGTCTCTCTGGCCTGACCTGCATGTTCACGTTGACTGGGTTTGTCTGTCTGGCCTGACCTGCATGTTCATGTTCCCTGGGTTTGTCTGTCTGGCCTGACCTGCATGTTCATGTTCCCTGGCTTTGTATGTCTGGCCTGGACTGCATGTTCCTTGGCTTTGTCTGTCTGGCCTGGACTGCATGTTCATGTTCCCTGGGTTTGTCTGTCCGTCTGTCTGGTCTGGCCTGCATGTTCATGTTCCCTGGGTTTGTCTGTCTGTCTGGCCTGGACTGCATGTCCATGTTCCCTATGTTTGTCTGTCTGGCCTGGACTGCATGTTCATGTTCCCTGGGTTTGTCTGTCCGTCTGTCTGTCTGTCCTTGGACTGCATGTCCATGTTCTCTGGGGTTGTCTCTCTGGCCTGACTTGCATGTTCATGTTCCCTGGGTTTGTCTGTCTGGCCTGACCTGCATGTTCATGTTCCCTGGCTTTGTATGTCTGGCCTGGACTGCATGTTCCTTGGCTTTGTCTGTCTGGTCTGGCCTGCATGTTCATGTTCCCTGGGTTTGTCTGTCTGTCTGGCCTGGACTGCATGTCCATGTTCCCTATGTTTGTCTGTCTGGCCTGGACTGCATGTCCATGTTCCCTATGTTTGTCTGTCTGGCCTGGACTGCATGTTCATGTTCCCTGGGTTTGTCTGTTCGTCTGTCTGTCTGGCCTGGATTGCATGTTCGTGTTCCCTGGGTTTATCTGTCCGTCTGTCTGTCTGTCTGTCTGTCTGTCCTGGACTGCATGTTCATGTTCCCTGGGTTGGTCTGTCTGGCCTGGACTGCATGTCCATGTTGACTGGGTTTGTCCGTCCGTCTGTCTGTCTGTTCTGGACTGCATGTCCATGTTCCCTGAGTGTGTCTGTCTGTCTGGCCTGAACTGCATGTCCATGTTCCCTGGGTTTGTCTGTCTGAACTGGAATGCATGTCCATGTTGACTGGGGTTGTCTCTCTGGCCTGACCTGCATGTTCACGTTGACTGGGTTTGTCTCTCTGGCCTGACCTGCATGTTCATGTTCCCTGGGTTTGTCTGTCTGGCCTGACCTGCATGTTCATGTTCCCTGGCTTTGTATGTCTGGCCTGGACTGCATGTCCCTTGGCTTTGTCTGTCTGGCCTGGACTGCATGTTCATGTTCCCTGGGTTTGTCTGTCCGTCTGTCTGGTCTGGCCTGCATGTTCATGTTCCCTGGGTTTGTCTGTCTGTCTGGCCTGGCCTGAACTGAACTGCATGTTCATGTTCACTGGGTTTGTCTGTCCGTCTGTCTGTGTGTCTTGGACTGCATGTTCATGTTCCCTGGGTTTGTCTGTCTGGCCTGAACTGCATGTCCATGTTCCCTGGGTTTGTCTGTCTGTCTGGCCTGGACTGCATGTCCATGTTCCCTGGATTCGTCTGTCTGACCTGGACTGCATGTTCCCTGGGTTTTTCTGTCTGGCCTGGACTGCATGTTCATGTTCCCTGGGTTTGTATGTCTGTCTGTCTGTCTGGCCTGAACTGAACTGCATGTTCATGTTCACTGGGTTTGTCTGTCCGTCTGTCTGTGTGTCTTGGACTGCATGTTCATGTTCCCTGGGTTTGTCTGTCTGGCCTGGACTGCATGTCCATGTTCCCTGGATTCGTCTGTCTGGCCTGGACTGCATGTCCATGTTCCCTGGGTTTGTTGGTCTGTCTGGCCTGGACTGCATGTCCATGTTCCCTGGGTTTGTCTGTCTGTCTGGCCTGGAATGCATGTCAATGTTCCCTGGGTTTGTCTGTCTGTCTGTCTGGCCTGGAATGCATGTCCATGTTCCCTGGGTTTGTCTGTCTGTCTGGCCTGGAATGCATGTCCATGTTCAATGGGTTTGTCTATCTGTCTGTCTGGCCTGGACTGCATGTCCATGTTCCCTGGATTTGTCTGTCTGTCTGGCCTGGACTGCATGTCCATGTTCCCTGGATTCGTCTGACTGGCCTGGACTGCATGTTCATGTTCCCTGGGTTGGTCTGTCTGGCCTGGACTGCATGTCCATGTTGCCTGGGGTTGTCTGTCTGGCCTGACCTGCATGTTCATGTTCCCTGGGTTTGTCTGTCTGGCCTGACCTGCATGTTCATGTTCCCTGGGTTTGTCTGTCTGGCCTGACCTGCATGTTCATGTTCCCTGAGTTTGTCTGTCCCTCTGCCTGTCTGGCCTGGACTGCATGTCCATGTTCCCTGGGTTGGTCTGTCCGTCTGTCTGTCTGTCTGTCTGTCTGTCCTGGACTGCATGTTCATGTTCCCTGGGTTGGTCTGCCTGGACTGCATGTCCATGTTGACTGGGTTTGTCTGTCCGTCTGTCTGTCTGGCCTGGACTGCATGTCCATGTTCCCTGGGTTTGTCTGTCCGTCTGTCTGTCTGTCCTGGACTGCATGTTCATGTTCCCTGGGTTGGTCTGCCTGGACTGCATGTCCATGTTGACTGGGTTTGTCTGTCCGTCTGTATGTCTGGCCTGACCTGCATGTTCATGTTCCCTGGGTTTGTTCGTCTGGCCTGGACTGCATGTTCCCTGGGTTTCTCGGTCTGGCCTGGACTGCATGTTCCCTGGGTTTTTCTGTCTGGCCTGGACTGCATGTTCATGTTCCCTGGGTTTGTCTGTCTGGCCTGGACTGCATGTCCCTGGGTTTGTCTGTCTGGCCTGGACTGCATGTTCATGTTCCCTGGGTTTGTCTGTCTGGCCTGGACTGCATATTCATGTTCCCTGGGTTTGTATGTCTGTCTGTCTGGCCTGAACTGAACTGCATGTTCATGTTCACTGGGTTTGTCTGTCCGTCTGTCTGTGTGTCTTGGACTGCATGTTCATGTTCCCTGGGTTTGTCTGTCTGGCCTGAACTGCATGTCCATGTTCCCTGGGTTTGTCTGTCTGTCTGGCCTGGACTGCATGTCCATGTTCCCTGGATTCGTCTGTTTGGCCTGGACTGCATGTCCATGTTCCCTGGGTTTGTCGGTCTGTCTGGCCTGGTCTGCATGTCCATGTTCCCTGGGTTTGTCGGTCTGTCTGGCCTGGAATGCATGTCCATGTTCCCTGGGTTTGTCTGTCTGTCTGTCTGGCCTGGAATGCATGTCCATGTTCCCTGGGTTTGTCTGTCTGTCTGTCTGGCCTGGACTGCATGTCCATGTTCCCTGGGTTTGTCTGTCTGTCTGGCCTGGACTGCATGTCCATGTTCCCTGGATTCGTCTGTCTGGCCTGGACTGCATGTCCATGTACCCTGGGTTTGTCTGTCTGTCTAGCCTGGACAACATGTTCATGTTCCCTATGTTTGTCTGTCTGGCCTGGACTGCATGTTCATGTTCCCTGGGTTTGTCTGTCCGTCTGTCTGTCTGGCCTGGACTGCATGTCCATGTTCCCTGGGGTTGTCTCTCTGGCCTGACCTGCATGTTCACGTTGACTGGGTTTGTCTCTCTGGCCTGACCTGCATGTTCACGTTGACTGGGTTTGTCTGTCTGGCCTGACCTGCATGTTCATGTTCCCTGGGTTTGTCTGTCTGGCCTGACCTGCATGTTCATGTTCCCTGGGTTTGTCTGTCTGGCCTGACCTGCATGTTCATGTTCCCTGGGTTTGTCTGTCCCTCTGCCTGTCTGGCCTGGACTGCATGTCCATGTTCCCTGGGTTGGTCTGTCCGTCTGTCTGTCTGGCCTGGACTGCATGTTCATGTTCCCTGGGTTTGTCTGTCCGTCTGTCTGTCTGTCTGTCTGTCTGTCCTGGACTGCATGTTCATGTTCCCTGGGTTGGTCTGCCTGGACTTCATGTCCATGTTCCCTGGGTTTGTCTGTCTGTCTGGCCTGGACTGCATGTCCATGTTCCCTGGATTCGTCTGTCTGGCCTGGACTGCATGTCCATGTACCCTGGGTTTGTCTGTCTGTCTAGCCTGGACAACATGTTCATGTTCCCTATGTTTGTCTGTCTGGCCTGGACTGCATGTTCATGTTCCCTGGGTTTGTCTGTCCGTCTGTCTGTCTGGCCTGGATTGCATGTTCATGTTCCCTGGGTTTGTCTGTCCGTCTGTCTGTCTGGCCTGGACTGCATGTCCATGTTCCCTGGGGTTGTCTCTCTGGCCTGACCTGCATGTTCACGTTGACTGGGTTTGTCTCTCTGGCCTGACCTGCATGTTCACGTTGACTGGGTTTGTCTGTCTGGCCTGACCTGCATGTTCATGTTCCCTGGGTTTGTCTGTCTGGCCTGACCTGCATGTTCATGTTCCCTGGGTTTGTCTGTCTGGCCTGACCTGCATGTTCATGTTCCCTGGGTTTGTCTGTCCCTCTGCCTGTCTGGCCTGGACTGCATGTCCATGTTCCCTGGGTTGGTCTGTCCGTCTGTCTGTCTGGCCTGGACTGCATGTTCATGTTCCCTGGGTTTGTCTGTCCGTCTGTCTGTCTGTCCTGGACTGCATGTTCATGTTCCCTGGGTTGGTCTGCCTGGACTGCATGTCCATGTTGACTGGGTTTGTCTGTCCGTCTGTCTGTCTGGCCTGGACTGCATGTCCATGTTGACTGGGTTTGTCTGTCCGTCTGTCTGGCCTGACCTGCATGTTCCCTGGGTTTGTTCGTCTGGCCTGGAATGCATGTTCCCTGGGTTTGTCTGTCTGGCCTGGACTGCATGTTCCCTGGGTTTGTCTGTCTGGCCTGGACTGCATGTTCCCTGGGTTTGTCTGTCTGGCCTGGACTGCATGTCCATGTACCCTGGGTTTGTCTGTCTGTCTGGCCTGGACTGCATGTCCATGTTCCCTGGGTTTGTCTGTCTGTCTGGCCTGGACTGCATGTCCATGTTCCCTGGGTTTGTCGGTCTGTCTGGCCTGGACTGCATGTCCATGTTCCCTGGGTTTGTCGGTCTGTCTGGCCTGGACTGCATGTTAATGTTCCCTGGGTTTGTCGGTCTGTCTGGCCCGGCCTGCATGTTAATGTTCCCTGGGTTTGTCTGTCTGGCCTGGACTGCATGTCCATGTTCCCTGGGTTTGTATGTCTGTCTGTCTGGCCTGAACTGAACTGCATGTTCATGTTCACTGGGTTTGTCTGTCCGTCTGTCTGTGTGTCTTGGACTGCATGTTCATGTTCCCTGGGTTTGTCTGTCTGGCCTGAACTGCATGTCCATGTTCCCTGGGTTTGTCTGTCTGTCTGGACTGCATGTCCATGTTCCCTGGATTCGTCTGTCTGGCCTGGACTGCATGTCCATGTTCCCTGGGTTTGTCGGTCTGTCTGGCCTGGACTGCATGTCCATGTTCCCTGGGTTTGTCGGTCTGTCTGGCCTGGAATGCATGTCCATGTTCCCTGGGTTTGTCTGTCTGTCTGTCTGGCCTGGAATGCATGTCCATGTTCCCTGGGTTTGTCTGTCTGTCTGTCTGGCCTGGACTGCATGTCCATGTTCCCTGGGTTTGTCTGTCTGTCTGGCCTGGACTGCATGTCCATGTTCCCTGGATTCGTCTGTCTGGCCTGGACTGCATGTCCATGTACCCTGGGTTTGTCTGTCTGTCTAGCCTGGACAACATGTTCATGTTCCCTATGTTTGTCTGTCTGGCCTGGACTGCATGTTCATGTTCCCTGGGTTTGTCTGTTTGTCTGTCTGTCTGGCCTGGATTGCATGTTCGTGTTCCCTGGGTTTGTCTGTCCGTCTGTCTGTCTGTCCTTGGACTGCATGTCCATGTTCTCTGGGGTTGTCTCTCTGGCCTGACTTGCATGTTCATGTTCCCTGGGTTTGTCTGTCTGGCCTGACCTGCATGTTCATGTTCCCTGGCTTTGTATGTCTGGCCTGGACTGCATGTTCCTTGGCTTTGTCTGTCTGGTCTGGCCTGCATGTTCATGTTCCCTGGGTTTGTCTGTCTGTCTGGCCTGGACTGCATGTCCATGTTCCCTATGTTTGTCTGTCTGGCCTGGACTGCATGTCCATGTTCCCTATGTTTGTCTGTCTGGCCTGGACTGCATGTTCATGTTCCCTGGGTTTGTCTGTTCGTCTGTCTGTCTGGCCTGGATTGCATGTTCGTGTTCCCTGGGTTTATCTGTCCGTCTGTCTGTCTGTCTGTCTGTCCTGGACTGCATGTTCATGTTCCCTGGGTTGGTCTGTCTGGCCTGGACTGCATGTCCATGTTGACTGGGTTTGTCCGTCCGTCTGTCTGTCTGTTCTGGACTGCATGTCCATGTTCCCTGAGTGTGTCTGTCTGTCTGGCCTGAACTGCATGTCCATGTTCCCTGGGTTTGTCTGTCTGAACTGGAATGCATGTCCATGTTGACTGGGGTTGTCTCTCTGGCCTGACCTGCATGTTCACGTTGACTGGGTTTGTCTCTCTGGCCTGACCTGCATGTTCATGTTCCCTGGGTTTGTCTGTCTGGCCTGACCTGCATGTTCATGTTCCCTGGCTTTGTATGTCTGGCCTGGACTGCATGTCCCTTGGCTTTGTCTGTCTGGCCTGGACTGCATGTTCATGTTCCCTGGGTTTGTCTGTCCGTCTGTCTGGTCTGGCCTGCATGTTCATGTTCCCTGGGTTTGTCTGTCTGTCTGGCCTGGCCTGAACTGAACTGCATGTTCATGTTCACTGGGTTTGTCTGTCCGTCTGTCTGTGTGTCTTGGACTGCATGTTCATGTTCCCTGGGTTTGTCTGTCTGGCCTGAACTGCATGTCCATGTTCCCTGGGTTTGTCTGTCTGTCTGGCCTGGACTGCATGTCCATGTTCCCTGGATTCGTCTGTCTGACCTGGACTGCATGTTCCCTGGGTTTTTCTGTCTGGCCTGGACTGCATGTTCATGTTCCCTGGGTTTGTATGTCTGTCTGTCTGTCTGGCCTGAACTGAACTGCATGTTCATGTTCACTGGGTTTGTCTGTCCGTCTGTCTGTGTGTCTTGGACTGCATGTTCATGTTCCCTGGGTTTGTCTGTCTGGCCTGGACTGCATGTCCATGTTCCCTGGATTCGTCTGTCTGGCCTGGACTGCATGTCCATGTTCCCTGGGTTTGTTGGTCTGTCTGGCCTGGACTGCATGTCCATGTTCCCTGGGTTTGTCTGTCTGTCTGGCCTGGAATGCATGTCAATGTTCCCTGGGTTTGTCTGTCTGTCTGTCTGGCCTGGAATGCATGTCCATGTTCCCTGGGTTTGTCTGTCTGTCTGGCCTGGAATGCATGTCCATGTTCAATGGGTTTGTCTATCTGTCTGTCTGGCCTGGACTGCATGTCCATGTTCCCTGGATTTGTCTGTCTGTCTGGCCTGGACTGCATGTCCATGTTCCCTGGATTCGTCTGACTGGCCTGGACTGCATGTTCATGTTCGCTGGGTTCGTCTGTTCGTCTGTCTGTCTGGCCTGGATTGCATGTTCGTGTTCCCTGGGTTTGTCTGTCCGTCTGTCTGTCTGTCCTGGACTGCATGTTCATGTTCCCTGGGTTGGTCTGTCTGGCCTGGACTGCATGTCCATGTTGCCTGGGGTTGTCTGTCTGGCCTGACCTGCATGTTCATGTTCCCTGGGTTTGTCTGTCTGGCCTGACCTGCATGTTCATGTTCCCTGGGTTTGTCTGTCTGGCCTGACCTGCATGTTCATGTTCCCTGAGTTTGTCTGTCCCTCTGCCTGTCTGGCCTGGACTGCATGTCCATGTTCCCTGGATTCGTCTGTCTGGCCTGAACTGCATGTCCATGTTCCCTGGGTTTGTCTGTCTGTCTGGCCTGGACTGCATGTCCATGTTCCCTGGATTCGTCTGTCTGACCTGGACTGCATGTTCCCTGGGTTTTTCTGTCTGGCCTGGACTGCATGTTCATGTTCCCTGGGTTTGTATGTCTGTCTGTCTGTCTGGCCTGAACTGAACTGCATGTTCATGTTCACTGGGTTTGTCTGTCCGTCTGTCTGTGTGTCTTGGACTGCATGTTCATGTTCCCTGGGTTTGTCTGTCTGGCCTGGACTGCATGTCCATGTTCCCTGGATTCGTCTGTCTGGCCTGGACTGCATGTCCATGTTCCCTGGGTTTGTTGGTCTGTCTGGCCTGGACTGCATGTCCATGTTCCCTGGGTTTGTCTGTCTGTCTGGCCTGGAATGCATGTCAATGTTCCCTGGGTTTGTCTGTCTGTCTGTCTGGCCTGGAATGCATGTCCAGGTTCCCTGGGTTTGTCTGTCTGTCTGGCCTGGAATGCATGTCCATGTTCAATGGGTTTGTCTATCTGTCTGTCTGGCCTGGACTGCATGTCCATGTTCCCTGGATTTGTCTGTCTGTCTGGCCTGGACTGCATGTCCATGTTCCCTGGATTCGTCTGACTGGCCTGGACTGCATGTTCATGTTCGCTGGGTTCGTCTGTTCGTCTGTCTGTCTGGCCTGGATTGCATGTTCGTGTTCCCTGGGTTTGTCTGTCCGTCTGTCTGTCTGTCCTGGACTGCATGTTCATGTTCCCTGGGTTGGTCTGTCTGGCCTGGACTGCATGTCCATGTTGCCTGGGGTTGTCTG
>NW_027259259.1:10000-32500 GCF_045791955.1 Oncorhynchus clarkii lewisi | reverse complement strand
ACCCTGTTTCTAAGAGTGTAGAGGTAAATTAGTAGTAGTAGTAGATGTAGTACATTATTATTATTATTATTATTAGTAGTAGTAGTAGTAGTAGTAGTAGTAGTAGTAGTAGTAGTAGTAGTAGTAGTAGTAGTAGTACATTATTAGTATTAGTAGTAGTAGTAGTAGTAGTAGTAGTAGTAGTAGTAGTAGTAGTAGTAGTAGTAGTAGTAGTAGTAGTAGTAGTATTAGTAGTAGTAGTAGTAGTAGTAGTAGTAGTAGTAGTAGTAGTAGTAGTAGTAGTAGTAGTAGTAGTAGTAGTAGTAGTAGTAGTAGTAGTAGTAGTAGTAGTAGTAGTAGTAGTAGTAGTAGTAGTAGTAGTAGTAGTATTAGTAGTAGTAGTAGTAGTAGTAGTAGTAGTAGTAGTAGTAGTAGTAGTAGTAGTAGTAGTACATTATTAGTATTAGTAGTAGTAGTAGTAGTAGTAGTAGTAGTAGTACATTATTAGTATTAGTAGTAGTATTAGTAGTAGTAGTAGTAGTAGTACATTATTAGTATTAGTATTAGTATTAGTAGTAGTAGTAGTATTAGTAGTAGTAGATGTAGCAGTAGTAATAGTAGTAGTAGTAGTAGTAGTAGATTATTAGTATTAGTAGTAGTAGTAGTAGATGTAGCAGTAGTAATAGTAGTAGTAGTAGTACATTATTATTATTATTAGTAGTAGTAGTAGTAATAGTAGTACAGTATTATTATTATTATTATTATTATTATTATTAGTAGTAGTTGTAGTAGTAGATGTAGTAGTAGTGGTGGCAATATTAGTAGTTGTAGTAGATGTAGTAGTAGTGGTGGTAGTAGTAGTAGTAGTAGTAGTAGTAGTAGTAGTAGTAGTAGTAGTAGTAGTAGTAGTAGTAGTAGTAGTAGTAGATGTAGTAGTAGATGTAGTAGTAGTAGTAGTAGTAGTAGTACATTTGTCCACAGCGATGTGAGAGACTGATCAACAACAACAGGAAGTGTTTGGTTGCAGTCATTGTAGTTAAAGGAGGCACAACCAGTTATTGAGTGTAAGGGGGCAATTACTTTATCACACAGGGGAAATGGATGTTGCATAACTTTGTAAAATAAAATAAAAAACGTTTCCAATTGTTTTTGTTATTTGTGAACTGAGGTTCCCTTTATCTAATATTAGGTTTGTGTTGAAGATCTGATAACATTCAGTATAAACAGACCACTATAGTCCCTGTGCCCAAGAACGGCGAGGTACTGTAACCTGTATAAATAACGACCGCCCCGTAGCACTCACAGAAAGGCTGGTCAAGACACACATCAACACCATCACCCCAGACACCCTGGACCCACTCCAATTCGCACACCGCCCCAACAGATCCACAGATGACGCAGTTTCTATTGCGTTCAACACTGCCCATTCCCTCCTTGGACAAGAGGATCACCTATGCTTTACAATGAGTACAGCTCAACACCATAGTGCCATAGACTGAAACACCATCATTAAGTTTGCCGACAACATGACGACGATGAGACAAACCTACAGGGAGGAGGTCACAGACCTGGCAGTGTGTTGCCAGGACAACAAGATTTTGAAGCTGATCGTGGACTACAGGAAACAGACATGCATGGTCCCATTCACATCGACGGTGGGCACCATTTAGAGCGTCTTGACTGGCTACATCACAGCTTGGTACGGCGACTGCTTGACAGCCGACTGCAAGGCGCTACAGACGGTAGTGCGTACGGCCCAGTACATCCCCGGGGCCGAGCTCCCTGCCATCCATCACCTCTATACCAGGCGGTGTCAGAAGATACCAGGTGGTGCGTACGGCCCAGTACATCCCCGGGGCCGAGCTCCCTGCCATCCATCACCTCTATACCAGGTGGTGTCAGAAGATACCAGGTGGTGTCAGAAGATGGCTCTAAAAATTGTCAAAGACTCCAGCCACCCAAGTCGTAGATTATTTTCTCTGCTTCCGCATGACATGCGGTACCAAGGCACAAAATCTGGAACCAACAGGACCCAGAACAGCATCTACCCCCAAGCCATAAGACTGCGAAATAGAAATGTAAATAGTTAACCAAAATTCAGTGGCAAGAAAAAGTATGTGAACCTTTTGGAATGACCTGGTTTTCTGCATCAATTGGTCATCAAACTTGATCTGATCTTCATCTTCAATTCACAGCAATAGACGAACACAGTGTGCCGAATTTTTCTTGTCTATGTTGAATACATATTTTAAACATTCACAGTGTAGGTTGGAAAAAGTATGTGAACCCCTAGGCTAATGACTAAACACTCACAACATTTGAGTTTGCTATTCACAAGAAAGCATTGCCTGATCTGAACCATGCCTCAAACAAAAGAGATCTCAGAAGACCTAAGATTGAGAATTGTTGCCTTGCATGAAGCTGGAAAGGGTTACACAAGTATCTCTAAAAGTCAGTCCACGGTAAGACAACTTGTTTATAAATGGAGAAATTATTTATACCTGTGTTCTCTGTTTGTCTGTTGTCAGTTTGTGTCACACCCTGACCATAGTTTGCTTTGTATGTTTCTATGTTTTGTTTGGTCAGGGTGTGATCTGAGTGGGCATTCTATGTTGGATGTCTAGTTTGTCTGTTTCTGTGTTTGGGCCTGATATGGTTCTCAATCAGAGGCAGGTGTTAATCGTTGTCTCTGATTGGGAACCATATTTAGGTAGTTTGTTTTGTGTTGGGTTTTGTGGGTGGTTGTTTCCTGTCTTTGTGTTTGTTGCACCAGATAGGGCTGTTTCCTGTCTTTGTGTTTGTTGCACCAGATAGGGCTGTTTCCTGTCTTTGTGTTTGTTGCACCAGATAGAGCTGTTTCCTGTTTTGTGTTCTCTGCACCAGATAGGGCTGTTTGGTTTTTTTCCACATTTGTTGTTTTGTATTCTGTTCATGTTGAGTTCTTGTTAAAAACATGAACTATAACCACGCTGCATTTTGGTCCGCCTCTCCTTCCCAGGAGGAAAGCCGTTACAGTTTGTCTCGTTTGTCAAATCAACCAGCGTTTTTTTTCTCAGCTCCTGCTTTTCCAGTCTTTCTTTTTCTCCCCCTCTCCTGGTTTTGACCCTTGCCTTTGTTGACTCTGTGCCCGCCTGCCTGCCCCTGACTCTGTGCCCGCCTGCCTGCCCCTGACACTGAACCTGCATGCCCTCCGGTACCGTTGCCCCACCTCTGGTCTACTGACCCCTGCCTGCCCTCCGGTACCGTTGCCCGTGTCTGGGTCTTACCTTCACACCTGATACTGTATACATGTGGATCACTTTTACATGGATAATACAAACACTAATCTGGATATTCACGCACTCCTTTGTGTGCTGATCGCTGTTCATTGGTCAACAATCAAGACGCTCAACATGTTGGTTCTGAAGCACAGATGAGTTTAATTAGACAATGATTTGGTGCAATGCCGTGGGCCTATGCCTGACATCAGATCAAATACGTATAAGTATAAGATGCATGTAGTCAATTTAAAATATGTATGAAAAATTCCCATTCAGTTTCGTACTCGCGACCCCACAAAATCTTCTCCACTTCCAGAACCACTGCTCTATCTCAACCAACTTGTATTAATTGACAGTTTGCTACTCCAGGGCCAAGTGTCACTAGCCAATCTGTTACATGTCTCTGGCTGCGTGTCATCAGTCATCAGTCTCTAGTTGAGTCCCGAGTCTCTGGCAGCGTGTCATCAGTCTCTAGTCGAGTCCCGAGTCACTGGCAGCGTGTCATCAGTCTCTAGTCGAGTCCCGAGTCAGCGTGTCATCAGTCTCTAGTCGAGTCCTGGCAGCGTGTCCCTAGCTGCGTGTCATCAGTCATCGAGTCCTGAGTCCCTAGCTGCGTGTCATCAGTCATCCATCTCTAGAGTCCCGAGTCTTGAGGCTCCAAGTTGAGGTAAAGTCTCAAGTTATTTTATTTTCTATCAAGTCGAGTCTCAAGTCATCAAATTTGGGACACGAGGTCATGTGGCTAGTTAGTGGGCTCTTTTTCAATCTCCCTTAAGGCACGTCATTATGTTGCCTCCTCCAGGATCCCAGTTAGAGCGCCTCGTTACCCTCTTTAACATGCTTAGACCTCGTTAGTGGTTTACCCCAGGGACTGTCGTTAGTGTTGCTCGTTAGGGATCTGTTTGGCCCCCCAGTCCTGAAACCCTCCAGTGATAAATAGAACTGCTGGTAGAGGTTACCACAGAGGATCTAGTAGTCTGTGTGTGTGTGTGTTGCGGGTCTGTGTGTGTGTGTGTGTCGCGGGTCTGTGTGTGTGTGTTGTGGGTCTGTGTGTGTGTGTGTGTCTGTGTGTTGTGGGTCTGTGTGTGTGTGTGTGTGTGTGTTGTCATACAGATCTAATGCGGCAGGGTGTGAGTAGTCTACTACAGGGGAGGAGAGCCTTCTAACAGGGCTTTTCCTAGAAGGATTCATACATGTCTGTAAGTGCCCTCAGGAGCCTACCTACAGTATGTCTGGCCCCCTCCTGGCCCCCTCCTGGCCCCCTCCTGGCCCCATCCTGGCCCCATCCTGGCCCCCTCCTGGCCCCCTCCTGGCGCCATCCTGGCACCATCCTGGCCCCCTTCTCTCCAACCTCCATGAACCATCATATGAAATCAAGCACTCAGGGTTAACCGTTTGTTTATCCTGTAAATTATCCTGGATTAGGTGATCGCGTGTGTGTGTGTGTGTGTGTGTGTGTGTGTGTATGAATAGCTCACACACTTCATGACCTGCACGGTCAGCTAACACTTCACACACATGATCAGGATCATGATCAGCAAAAAGGCACTGAGTTTGAAGGTAGGCCTTGAAATACATCCACAGGTACACCTCCAATTGACTCTTATGATGTCAACTAGCCTATCAGAAGCTTCTAAAGCCATGACATCATTTTCTGGAATTTTCTAAGCTGTTTAAAGGCAAAGTCAACTTAGTGTATGTAAACTTCTGACTCACTGGAATTGTAATACAGTGAGTTATAAATTAAATAATCTGTCTGTAAACAACTGTTGGAAAAATGACTTGCACATGCACAAAGTAGATGTCCTAACCGACATGCCAAAACTATAGTTTGTTAACAAGAGTATGTAAACTTCCGACTTCAACTGTATCTTAAAAGCATTATTTATTGTGTACATTAATGTAAGCAATATGAAGTAGTGTAATTGTTCAGGGACAAGCGTCAGTAGGGATGACTTTAGCTTCAAGTTAACAGCCTTTAAAGCACTAGGGTGAGGTTCAGCAGGGCTCTCTGTCATTCCATACTGTACTGTAATCCACAGGCTGTTAGGCCCAGTTGCTGCTGTGAGGTCTTGGGGTGGTTGCTCTGGTCTGGCTGCTCCAGTCTGGCTGCTCTGGTCTGGCTGCTCTGGTCTGGCTGCCCTGGTCTGGCTGCCCTGGTCTGGCTCCTCCGGTCTGGCTGCCCTGGTCTGGCTGCCCTGGTCTGTCTCTTCCAGTCAGTACACCCCACAGGCCTACCTCATTAAGGTTTTACAAGCAACTACAGTAAACCCCACAGGCCTACCTCATTAAGGTTTTACAAGCAACTACAGTAAACCCCACAGGCCTACCTCATTAAGGTTTTACAGGCAACTACAGTAAACCCCACAGGCCTACCTCATTAAGGTTTTACAAGCAACTACAGTAAACCCCACAGGCCTACCTCATTAAGGTTTTCCAGGCAACGTCAGTAAACCCCACAGGCCTACCTCATTAAGGTTTTACAAGCAACTACAGTAAACCCCACAGGTCTACCTCATTAAGGTTTTACATGCAACTACAGTAAACCCCACAGGCCTACCTCATTAAGGTTTTACAGGCAACGTCAGTAAACCCCACAGGCCTACCTCATTAAGGTTTTACAAGCAACTACAGTAAACCCCACAGGCCTACCTCATTAAGGTTTTACAGGCAACGTCAGTAAACCCCACAGGCCTACCTCATTAAGGTTTTACAGGCAACTACAGTAAACCCCACAGGCCTACCTCATTAAAGTTTTCCAGGCAACGTCAGTAAACCCCACAGGCCTACCTCATTAAGGTTTTACAAGCAACTACAGTAAACCCCAAAGGTCTACCTCATTAAGGTTTTACATGCAACTACAGTAAACCCCACAGGCCTACCTCATTAAGGTTTTACAGGCAACGTCAGTAAACCCCACAGGCCTACCTCATTAAGGTTTTACAGGCAACGTCAGTAAACCCCACAGGCCTACCTCATTAAGGTTTTACAGGCAACTACAGTAAACCCCAAAGGTCTACCTCATTAAGGTTTTACATGCAACTACAGTAAACCCCACAGGCCTACCTCATTAAGGTTTTACAGGCAACGTCAGTAAACCCCACAGGCCTACCTCATTAAGGTTTTACAGGCAACGTCAGTAAACCCCACAGGCCTACCTCATTAAGGTTTTACAGGCTACTACAGTAAACCCCACAGACCTACCTCATTAAGGTTTTACAGGCAATGTCAGTAAACCCCACAGGCCTACCTCATTAAGGTTTTACAGGCAACTACAGTAAACCCCACAGGCCTACCTCATTAAGGTTTTACAGGCTACTACAGTAAACCCCACAGACCTACCTCATTAAGGTTTTACAGGCAATGTCAGTAAACCCCACAGGCCTACCTCATTAAGGTTTTACAGGCAACTACAGTAAACCCCACAGGCCTACCTCATTAAGGTTTTACGGGCAACTACAGTAAACCCCACAGGCCTACCTCATTATCAGATACAGAAAATGTTCACACCCCTTGATGTTTTCCACATTTTGTTGTGTTACAGACTGAATTTAAAATGGATTAAATTGAGATGTGTTTTATGCTGGCCTACACACAATACCACATAATGTCAAAGTGGAATTATGTTTTTAGGATTTTTTACAAATGAATTAAAAATGAAAAGTTGAAATGTCTTGAGTCAAAAGGATTCAACCCCTTTATGACAAGCCTACATAAGTTCAGCAGTAAACATGTGCTTAATAAGTCACATACAGTGACATAAGCTGCATGGACTTACTCTGTGTGCAATCAGAAAGTTTAACATTATTTTTTAAAGACTATCCTCATCTCTGTACCCCAAACGTACAATTATCTGTAAGGTCCCTCAGTCGTGCAATGAATTGTAAACACAGAGTAAACCCTAACGTCCAGGGAGGTTTTCCAATGCCTCGCAAAGAAGGGCACCTATTGGTAGATGTGTCAAAATTTAATAAAAAAAACAACACTGAATATTACTATGGATGGTGTATTAATGCACCCAGTCACTACAAAGATACAGGCGTCCTTCCTAACTCAGTTACCGGAGAGGAAGGAAACCGCTCAGGGATTTTACCCTGAGGCCAATGGCGACTTTAAAACAGTTACAGAGTTTAATGGCTGTGATAGGAGAAAACTGAGGATGGATAAACAACATTGTAGTTACTCCACAATACTAACCTAATTGAAAATTGGAAAAATAGGGAAGCCTGTGCAGAATACAAATATTCCAAAACATGCATCCTGTCCAGAATACAAAGTGTTATATTTGGGGCAAATCCAATACAACACATTACTGAGTACCACTCTCCATATTTTCAAGCATAGTGGTGGCTGAATCATGTTATGGGTATGCTTGTAAGTGTTAAGGACCGGAGAGTTTTTCAGGATAAAAAATACATTTAATGGACCTAAGCACATGCAAAATCCTAAAGGAAAACCTGGTTCAGCCTACTTTCCACCAGACACTGGGAGATGAATTCACCTTTCAGCAAGACAATAACCTAAAATACAAGGCCAAATCTACACTGGAGTTGCTTACCAAGAAGATGGTGAATGTTCCTGAGTGGCCAAGTTACAGTTTTGACAATGGGAAGACCTGAAAATTGTTTTCTAACAATGATCAACAACCAATTTGACAGAGCTTGAAGAATTTTGTAAATAATAATTGGCAAATGTTGCACAACCCAAGTGTGGAAAGCTTATAGAGCCTAGAAAGACTGTCAGCTGTAATCACTGCCAAAGGTGCTTCAACAAAGTATTGACTCATGGTTGTGACTACTTACTGTATGTAAAGTAGATATTTCTGTATTTCATTTTCAAATAAATTTGTAATAAATTTTTTTTTTTTAAAACGTTTTGACTTTGACGATATTGTGTGAGAGAAAAAATACATATTTAATCCGTTTTGAATTCAGGCTGTAACAAAACTAAATGTGGACTGGGTATGAATACACACACACACACACACACACACACACACACACACACACACACACACACACACACACACACACACACACACACACACACACACACACACACACACAATCACACACACACACACACACACAATCACACACACACACACACACACACACACACAAGCACACACACACACACACACACACACACACACACACACACACACACACACACACACACACACACACACACACACACACACACACACACACACACACACACACACACACACAAGCACACACACACACACACACACACACACACACACACACACACACACACACACACACACACACACACAAACACAAAGTTTGTCGGTTGTCCACCCCAAACTCAGCCACCCATTGCCCAAACCCCCTGACCTCACCCGAACCACATCACATCATCCTATTTCCTGAACTGGTGGCTGCTGGGAAGGGAGAGGTCAATTGTTATTGGTTCCCTGGGCTTCGGGCCAGGGGGCGGGGTTAGCGAAGTAAAGAGTGGGTGAAGCATGCATAAGCTGATACAGTACCTTGTCTCGGGGATAGGGAGGGAGGAAGGGATACGAGCGGGGGATTGACTTCAACAAGAAAGGATCTGTATACTATCAGCAGTTACAACTTTAACAGCATATCTCTTGTCATTCTAGTAACTCTCTGTAGTTATGCATTAGGACTATCTACCTCACATTCAACTACGTATCAACTGATGAGCACGTTCAGTGCATTCGCTAACTCTCTGCAGTTATGTAGTTATGCATTAGGCCTATCTAAATGAAGTGAAACACTTTTTTATATTAAGTTAATATGCAACGATCACTCAACACATCCAAATGTGCAGCTGTTGTTGGGATGAGTGAAATGGCCGTTTTGACACAGGGAAGAAACTAACCAGCATTTACCACAATTAAACGTGTTGTTCCTGTTGGTGATGAAGAAATTCGTCAGACGCATAATGTCAACATGTAGTTTTATTCATATCTTGGTCTCCAATTCTAGTCCTACTGTAATGCAAAACAATTATATTTATATACAAAATACATTCATTTTTACTTCTTGACAAAAACACAAAACAATTTACAATATGATCCACATTGCCTATTACGTTAACAGAGAGCAGAGATAGGTCGTAACAAAATGCTGTAAACATTGTCCACGGTTCCTCTTTTCAAATCAAGTGTTTCTGTCTCACAAGGGACGCAAAACCCAACAGAGAATAAGCCACTATAGTTGTGTCATCTTGCTGTCACCCATTTCAAAGAGAAACACAATAAACCCCTTTGGATTATATAGAAAACAAAGAGAAACCCAACACAACTGAAATATTATGTTTGTCACATCTGAAATGTAAACACTTTGATAAAAAAAATATTTAAAAAAAGTTGGAAACAACGATTGAAAAAAAAGATTCACTTTTTTTTCCCAGGAAATGTAAGATTATAAGGTAATAGAACAGTTACAATCTCCTATGGCAGCATGCAGATGGTGTTACTACATAGCCATGCCAGAGAGGACCACGATAAAACGTTTTCTAACCACAATGCCACCCTAACAACTAAACCCAAACCTCAACCCTTTACCATTTACCTTACCCCTTAACCCTGACACTCCCATTAGTAACAAATAGCTAACGTACTTGCAAAAATAATGCTGATATTTATAGCAAATGTTGTCCTCTCTAGGATAGCTTCTGATGGTATAGATAATGTTTTCCTCCTCTGGCATGGCTTCTGATGGTATAGATAATGTTGTCCTCCTCTGGCATAGCTTCTGATGGTATAGATAATGTTGTCCTCCTCTGGCATGGCCATCTAGCGATGACCCTTGCAGACTGGTTTTTGTGACAGTTGCCCTCAAGCATCTCTCCTTCCACACAATGAGCTCTTTGTTTCTCTCTCTCACCTCGGTTCTTTCCTATCCTTTTCTCTCTTTAAATCTGTGGTAAATTCTGTTTTCTCCACTTCTCCTCCTAAGGCTATGTACAGTATACTAATGTTTCTCACCAAGTGTGTGTGTGTGTGTGTGTGTGTGTGTGTGTGTGTGTGTGTGTGTGTGTGTGTGTGTGTGTGTGTGTGTGTGTGTGTGTGTGTGTGTGTGTGTACGTGCGTGTTGGTTGTGCGTTCACATTATTGTTACGCACACATGTTTACAAACCCAGGCATCTGACTTGCGTGTGCGTGCGTGCGTGTGTGTGTGTGTGTGTGCGTGCGTGTGCGTGTGCGTGTGTGTGTGTGTGTGTGTTGCTACTCTCCTGCTTCTCTAAATGGGAACCACTCCTCCAACAGGACACATTATTGTCACAGTCTCATTAACCATTAAAGGGAGCTGTTGTTGTTGTTGTTGTTGTTGTTGTTGTTGTTGTTGTTGTTGTTGTTTATGTTCACATTATTGTCGCAGTCTCAGCCGGTTGGGCTGTTCTGCACTGCAGGTCTTAGTTTATAATGGTGATGATAGAGTTCATTTAAATGATGATGATGAGGATGATGATGAAAACGTCATCAGAGTTAGTTGATGAACTGAGCACCCCCGTGAGGCACAATCTCCGTCAAGCCCCACCCAACTACGTTCCCCCTCTGCTCACACCCCTCGCCGTCCTGCAAAGCCAGCTGGGATATCTCCTCCTCTGTCAGCACGCTGTCCCACATGTTCACCCCTGTCATCTTCCCAGCGAACGCCAACTTGGCATCGAAGCCTCCGTCAAACCCAGGCATCTGACTCCCACTGCCACCTGACCCTCCAGAGATCCCGCCGTCGTTCTTCTCCTGCCCCAGCTGGAGGGAGCCTCCATCGGGTAACACGTGGCCCTCGGCCACCCCGGGTGTGAATGCCACTCTGTGTCCATCGGCCCACAGTGACGCTATGCCCTGCTCAGAGCTCCAAGCCCCACATATGTGGGTCCAAATTCCTCCTCTCACCACGCCCCGCCCCTCCACCAGGTGAGCCTCTCCCCCCACAGTGAAGAGAGCCCTGGTTCCACTGAGAAGGAGCTGGATCTCATAGGGGTTCCGTTTGGTTCCGTAGGAGAACAGCACGGTTCTGTTGGAGATGGAGACGGGCTTGGCCCACAGGCACACGGTGAAGGAAGAGAGAGAGAGAGGGAGGTCTGGTGTCACCGATGAGAAGATGCGAGGGGAACGCATAGGGAAGAGAAGAGCGGTCTCACAGCCTGCGAGAGAGGAGGGAGGGAGGAGAGAATGAGAGAATTGCTTTAGTCATTTTACGGTTATTAGTTGATCTGCAAGACGACCAATTTAGGAAACCACAAGATGACGAAAAGTCCAAATCTACTTCTACTTTTTATCATTGTTCTTTTCCTCTTGTTATAAGTCTGATTTACATTCTTACTTATATTGTTTAAAAGAAGAGAAAGGGAAACAGGCCATCTGCCAGCATGCTGCCTCACAGGGCTTCTTCAGGCCTTTTCTTTGTTCTCAGAAGCACTACGGATGACCAGATGATGACCACTACGGATGACCAGATGATGACCACTACGGATGACCAGATAATGACCACTACGGATGACCTGATGATGACCACTACGGATGACCAGATGATGACCACTACAGATGACCTGATGATGATCACTACAGATGACCAGATGATGACCACTACGGATGAGGATGACCAGATGATGACCACTACGGATGACCAGATGATGACCACTACGGATGACCTGATGATGACCACTACGGATGACCAGATGATGACCACTACGGATGACCTGATGATGACCACTACGGATGACCAGATGATGACCACTACGGATGACCAGATGATGACCACTACGGATGACCAGATGATGACCACTACGGATGACCAGATGATGACCACTACGGATGACCAGATGATGACCACTACGGATGACCAGATGATGACCACTACGGATGACCAGATGATGACCACTACGGATGACCAGATGATGACCACTACGGATGACCAGATGATGACCACTACGGATGACCAGATGATGACCACTACGGATGACCAGATGATGACCACTACGGATGACCAGATGATGACCACTACGGATGACCAGATGATGACCACTACGGATGACCAGATGATGACCACTACGGATGACCAGATGATGACCACTACGGATGACCAGATGATGACCACTACGGATGACCTGATGATGACCACTACGGATGACCAGATGATGACCACTACAGATGACCTGATGATGACCAATACGGATGACCAGAGGATGACCACTACGGATGACCAGATGATGACCACTACGGATGACCAGATGATGACCACTACGGATGACCAGATGATGACCACTACGGATGACCAGATGATGACCACTATGACCACTACGGATGATGATGACCACTACGGATGACCAGATGATGACCACTACGGATGACCAGATGATGACCACTACGGATGATGATGATGACCACTACGGATGACCAGATGATGACCACTACGGATGACCTGATGATGACCACTACGGATGACCAGATGATGACCACTACAGATGACCTGATGATGACCAATACGGATGACCAGAGGATGACCACTACGGATGACCAGATGATGACCACTACGGATGACCAGATGATGACCACTACGGATGACCAGATGATGACCACTACGGATGACCAGATGATGACCACTACGATGATGACCAGATGATGATGACCACTACGGATGACCAGATGATGACCACTGATGACCAGATGATGACCACTACGGACCACTACGGATGACCAGATGATGACCACTACGGATGACCAGATGATGACCACTACGGATGACCAGATGATGACCACTACGGATGACCAGATGATGACCACTACGGATGACCAGATGATGACCACTACGGATGACCTGATGATGACCACTACGGATGACCAGATGATGACCACTACAGATGACCTGATGATGACCAATACGGATGACCAGAGGATGACCACTACGGATGACCAGATGATGACCACTACGGATGACCTGATGATGACCACTACGGATGACCAGATAATGACCACTACGGATGACCAGATGATGACCACTACGGATGACCAGATGATGATCACTACAGATGACCAGATGATGACCACTACGGATGACCAGATGATGACCACTACGGATGACCAGATGATGACCACTACGGATGACCAGATGATGACCACTACAGATGACCTGATGATGACCACTACGGATGACCAGATGATGACCACTACGGATGACCAGATGATGACCACTACAGATGACCAGATGATGACCACTACAGATGACCTGATGATGACCACTACGGATGACCAGATGATGACCACTACAGATGACCAGATGATGACCACTACAGATGACCTGATGATGACCACTACAGATGACCTGATGATGACCAATACGGATGACCAGATGATGACCACTACAGATGCCCAGATGATGACCACTACAGATGACCTGATGATGACCACTACAGATGACCAGATGATGACCACTACAGATGACCAGATGATGACCACTACCACAAATGTTCCAAGTTCAAATCCCCGAGCTGACAAGGTACAAATCTGTTGTTCTGCCCCTGAACAGGCAGTTAACCCACAGTTCCTCAGTAGGCCGTCATTGTAAATAAGAATTTGTACTTAACTGACTTGCCTAGATAAATAAAGGTAAAAAATATTATTATTAAGGCTCATCCTTTGTTCCAAAATGGCCGTCATACAGATTAGGACTTTTCATTTCTAATTGAAAATGTTTTTTTTATTTTTAGTATTGCCCTTTTTTTAAACAAGCCTTACAAAGCTGGGTACAATTTCAGTTTTATCCTCCTGAAAAATATAGAAGAAATATTACATCAAATGTAATGGTCAAACTCAAATATACTGAAAAAAACATTATTTATGGAATTAAAATAAATAATTGTGTTATATTTATTAATAATATTATGAATTGAAACGGAGGAGTTACGTCACATGTACAGTTATTGAAAATGTATGGTCTATGGTGATAGGTGGGATGGGTTGAGAGGTTGAGGGTGGTCTATGGTGATAGGTGGGATGGGCTGAGAGGTTGGGGGCGGTCTATGGTGATAGGTGGGATGGGCTGAGAGGTTGAGTGGTCTATGGTGATAGGTGGGATGGTCTGAGAGGTTGGGGGTGGTCTATTGTGATAGGTGGGATGGGCTGAGAGGTTGGGGGTGGTCTATGGTGATAGGTGGGATGGGCTGAGAGGTTGAGTGGTCTATGGTGATAGGTGGGATGGGCTGAGAGGTTGAGTGGTCTATGGTGATAGGTGGGATGGGCTGAGAGGTTGAGGGTCTATGGTGATAGGTGGGATGGGCTGAGAGGTTGAGTGGTGGTCTATTGTGATAGGTGGGTTGGGCTGAGAGGTTGAGTGGTCTATTGTGATGGGTAGGATGGGCTGAGAGGTTGAGGGTGGTCTATTGTGATAGGTGGGATGGGCTGAGAGGTTGAGGGTGGTCTATTGTGATAGGTGGGATGGGCAGAGAGGTTGAGGGTGGTCTATTGTGATGGGTAGGATGGGCTGAGAGGTTGAGGGTGGTCTATTGTGATAGGTGGGATGGGCTGAGAGGTTGAGTGGTCTATTGTGATAGGTGGGATGGGCTGAGAGGTTGAGTGGTCTATTGTGATATTTGGGTTGGGCTGAGAGGTTGAGTGGTCTATTGTGATAGGTGGGATGGGCTGAGAGGTTGAGTGGTCTATTGTGATAGGTGGGTTGGGCTGAGAGGTTGAGGGTGGTCTATTGTGATAGGTGGGATGGGCTGAGAGGTTGAGGGTGGTCTATTGTGATAGGTGGGATGGGCTGAGAGGTTGAGGGTGGTCTATTGTGATAGGTGGGATGGGCTGAGAGGTCGAGGTTGGTCTATTGTGATAGGTGGGATGGGCTGAGAGGTTGAGGGTGGTCTATGGTGATAGGTGGGATGGGCTGAGAGGTTGAGTGGTCTATTGTGATAGGTGGGATGGGCTGAGAGGTTGGTCTATTGTGATAGGTGGGATGGGCTGATTGAGGGTGGTCTATGGTGATAGGTGGGATGGGCTGAGAGGTTGAGTGGTCTATTGTGATAGGTGGGATGGGCTGAGAGGTTGAGTGGTCTATTGTGATAGGTGGGATGGGCTGAGAGGTGAGTGGTCTATTGTGATAGGTGGGATGGGCTGAGAGGTTGAGTGGTCTATGGTGATAGGTGGGATGGGCTGAGTGGCTGAGGGGTGGTCTATGGTGATAGGTGAGAGTGGCTGAGGGGTGGTCTATGGTGATAGGTGGGATGGGCTGAGAGTGGCTGAGGGGTGGTCTATGGTGATAGACGGAATGGGCTGAGAGTGGCTGAGGGGTGGTCTATGGTGATAGGTGGGATGGGCTGAGAGTGGCTGAGGGGTGGTCTATGGTGATAGGGGCGATGGGCTGAGAGGTTGAGTGGTCTATGGTGATAGGTGGGTTGGGCTGGGAGGTTGAGGGTGGTCTATGGTGATAGGTGGGATGGGCTGAGAGGTTGAGTGGTCTATTGTGATAGGTGGGATGGGCTGAGAGGTTGAGTGGTCTATTGTGATAGGTGGGATGGGCTGAGAGGTTGAGTGGTCTATTGTGATAGGTGGGATGGGCTGAGAGGTTGAGTGGTCTATGGTGATAGGTGGGTTGGGCTGAGAGGTTGAGGGTGGTCTATTGTGATAGGTGGGATGGGCTGAGAGTGGCTGAGGGGTGGTCTATGGTGATAGATGGAATGGGCTGAGAATGGCTGAGGGGTGGTCTATGGTGATAGGTGGGATGGGCTGAGAGTGGCTGAGGGGTGGTCTATGGTGATAGGGGCGATGGGCTGAGAGGTTGAGTGGTCTATGGTGATAGGTGGGTTGGGCTGAGAGGTTGAGGGTGGTCTATGGTGATAGGTGGGATGGGCTGAGAGGTTGAGTGGTCTATTGTGATAGGTGGGATGGGCTGAAAGGTTGAGTGGTCTATTGTGATAGGTGGGATGGGCTGAGAGGTTGAGTGGTCTATTGTGATAGGTGGGATGGGCTGAGAGGTTGAGTGGTCTATGGTGATAGGTGAGTTGGGCTGAGAGGTTGAGGGTGGTCTATTGTGATAGGTGGGATGGGCTGAGAGGTTGGTCTATTGTGATAGTGGGCTGAGAGGTTGTGATATAGGTGGGATGGGCTGAGAGGTTGAGGGTGGTCTATGGTAATAGGGGGATGGGCTGAGAGGTTGAGGGGTGGTCTATGGTGATAGGTGGGATGGGCTGAGAGGTTGAGGGGTGGTCTATGGTGATAGGTGGGATGGGCTGAGAGGTTGAGTGGTCTATTGTGATAGGTGGGATGGGCTGAAAGGTTGAGTGGTCTATTGTGATAGGTGGGATGGGCTGAGAGGTTGAGTGGTCTATTGTGATAGGTGGGATGGGCTGAGAGGTTGAGTGGTCTATGGTGATAGGTGGGTTGGGCTGAGAGGTTGGTCTATGGGTGGTCTGATTGGTGATAGGTGGGATGGGCTGAGAGTGGCTGAGGGGTGGTCTATGGTGATAGATGGAATGGGCTGAGAGTGGCTGAGGGGTGGTCTATGGTGATAGGTGGGATGGGCTGAGAGTGGCTGAGGGGTGGTCTATGGTGATAGGGGCGATGGGCTGAGAGGTTGAGTGGTCTATGGTGATAGGTGGGTTGGGCTGGGAGGTTGAGGGTGGTCTATGGTGATAGGTGGGATGGGCTGAGAGGTAGAGTGGTCTATTGTGATAGGTGGGATGGGCTGAAAGGTTGAGTGGTCTATTGTGATAGGTGGGATGGGCTGAGAGGTTGAGTGGTCTATTGTGATAGGTGGGATGGGCTGAGAGGTTGAGTGGTCTATGGTGATAGGTGGGATGGGCTGAGAGGTTGAGTGGTCTATTGTGATAGGTGGGATGGGCTGAGAGGTTGAGTGGTCTATTGTGATAGGTGGGATGGGCTGAGAGGTTGAGGGTGGTCTATGGTAATAGGTGGGATGGGCTGAGAGGTTGAGGGGTGGTCTATGGTGATAGGTGGGATGGGCTGAGAGGTTGAGGGGTGGTCTATGGTGATAGGTGGGATGGGCTGAGAGGTTGAGGGGTGGTCTATGGTGATAGGTGGGATGTTTGACATTATTGTTATGTGACTGCTTTTAACATGTAGGTAGTAGCAAGTAGCAAAAAAGCTGTAAACCCTCCCTTTTCTTCTTCTTTTTGTATTTTTTTTAATACCCCCCCCCCCTAAGATAATTGTCCTCCGAAGGGGGGGGGGGGGGGGGGGGGTATTAAAAAAAATACAAAAAGAAAAAGAAAAGTACTTAAGTAAAGTACACCTTAAGTAGTTTTTTGGGGGGAATCTGTGTTTTACTTCACTATTTATTATTTTTGACAACTTTTCCTTCACTACATTCCTATAGGGAATATTGTACTTTTCCTTCACTACATTCCTATAGGGAATATTGTACTTTTTATTCCGTACATTTTCCCTGACACCCAAAGTACTCGTTACATTTTGAATGCTTAGCAGGACAGGAAAATGGTTAAATTCACACACTTATCAATAGAACATCTCTAATGCCTCTGATCTGGAGGACTCACTAAACAGAGAGCATCCCTGGTCATCCCTACTGCCTCTGATCTGGAGGACTCTCTCCCTGGTCATCCCTACTGCCTCTGATCTGGAGGACTCACTAAACAGAGAGCATCCCTGGTCATCACCTCCCTGGTCACTGCCTCTGATCTGGAGGACTCACTAAACAGAGAGCATCCCTGGTCATCCCTACTGCCTCTGATCTGGAGGACTCACTAAACAGAGAGCATCCCTGGTCATCCCTACTGCCTCTGATCTGGAGGACTCACTAAACAGAGAACCTCCCTGGTCATCCCTACTGCCTCTGATCTGGAGGACTCACTAAACAGAGAACCTCCCTGGTCATCCCTACTGCCTCTGATCTGGAGGACTCACTAAACAGAGAACATCCCTACTGCCTCTGATCTGGAGGACTCACTAAACAGAGAACATCCCTACTGCCTCTGATCTGGAGGACTCACTAAACAGAGAACATCCCTACTGCCTCTGATCTGGAGGACCTACTAAACAGAGAACATCCCTGGTCATCCCTCCTGCCTCTGCTCTGGAGGACTCACTAAACCCAAAAGCATATGTTATAGATGATGTCTTGGAGTTGGTGTGTACCTCTGCCTATCCTATCATTTTAAAAACAAGAAAATGGTTCAGTTTGTTTTGCTTTAATATAAGGACATGTTTAATTATTTACACTTTTACTACTTATTTTGATACTTAAGTATTATTTTAGCAATTACCTTTACTTTTGATACTTAAGTATATTTAAAACAAAATACTTTTAGACTTTTTTTATTCAAGTAGTATTTTACTGGGTGACTTTCACTTTTACTTGGGTCATTTTCTATTAAGGTATCTTTACTTTTACTCAAGTATGAAAATTGGTTACTTTTTCCACCACTGTGTAATAACACCACGACATAATGCATCAGCCCAGAGTCAGACCAGGAGAGGAAATCACTGCTGGAGGTTTGAATCAGTCTTTGTATGTGTGTATGTGTGTGTGTGTGTGGGATTATGTATGATTCCTGTATTACTAAGGGTGTATTATATCAGTGTGGACAGCTCCCTTCCCCCTCTCTCTGCAGCAGCAGTCTAATATCTAGGTTGTGACACACACAGTGATTGACTCTTCCTACCAGACCCTAAATATTGACGTTAGATTTGTCTCAGGTTTCTCTCCGGGGGTAACCGTTCCCATCTGGTTCTGCTTCCCAGGGTGCTTTGCTGCGGTTGCTGTGCCGACCTGCTAATGGTTATACCTGTGTGTGTGTGTGTGTGTGTGTGTGTGTGTGTGTGTGTGTGTGTGTATGTGTGTGTGTGTGTGTGTGTGTGTGTGTGTGTGTGTGTGTGTGTGTGTGTGTGTGTGTGTGTGTGTGTGTGTGTGTGTGTGTGTGTGTGTGTGTGTGTGTGTGTGTGTGTGTGTGTGTGCGATATATAAACAGCATTGTGGTTTTATCTGATTAATGCATGGAACTGGAGCTGGCTCTCTGAAGACCTGGGCTCATTTTGTTTTTGATTGAATTCCAACATAGTAAGCAGGTCGAGGTCTGTACAGGACGTGGGTGTGTGTAGGCTCTCAGATCCTTACAAATAGAGATCACAGATGCAGAGACTGGGTTTGGAACATGGAAAGGCTCTCTGATAAGAATTCCTGTTGTAAGAAAAATGGACCAGAAACATTTTTATATTCATACTCCCTAGGTATTTATTTTGCTATATTCATTCTTTCGAGAATCAATGAGTTGTAAGGATCAAATTGCCTGGGAGGGATGTCTGGTGTGATTCTTGTAAGAGGGGTGCTGTATTACCTGATGGTGTTTAAACATTCGTTTTCTACATTATGTAGAGCAGAGCTTCTCAACCAGGATACTGCACTAGCAAGGACATGTTGCTCGGCCCAGACTACCCCTGAACTAACCCCTCATGTGCATTTTACCAGTAGGCCTCTGGTCCCATGAGTCTTCTCAAGTACCCCCTGTGAATAGGCCAAGTACTAGCACCCCCTGGTTGGGCCAAGTACCCCCTGAGGATAGGCCAAGTTCTAGCACCCACTGGTTGGGTCAAGTACCCCCTGAGGATAGGCCAAGTACTAGCACTCCCTGGTTGGGTCAAGTACCCCCTGAGGATAGGCCAAGTTCTAGCACCCACTGGTTGGGTCAAGTACCCCCTGATGATAGGACAAGTAATAGCACCCCCTGGTACCCAAGTACCCCTTGAGGATAGGCCAAGTACTAGCACCCCCTGGTTGGGCCAAGTACCCCCTGAGGATAGGCCAAGTACTAGCACCCACTGGTTGGGTCACTTAGCACCCCTGGTTGGGTCAAGTACCCCGTGTGGAAAGTAGCACCCCTGGTTGGGTCAAGTACCCGTGTGGAAAGTAGCACCCCTGATTGGGTCAAATACCACCTGTGGAAAATAACACCCCTGATTGGGTCAAGTACCCCCTGTGGAAAGTAGCACCCCTGGTTTGGTCAAATACCCCCTGTGGAAAATAGCACCCCTGATTGGGTAAAGTACCCCCTGTGGAAAGTAGCACCCCTGATTGGGTCAAGTACCAACTGTGGAAAGTAGCACCCCTGATTGAGAAGTGATGTAAAGGATGGTAGGATGTATAGATAGTGACACAGGAAGAGGTGTTCTCACCTGCGGGCATGTGTCGTTGCTGTCCCGACTTGAGCGCTAGTTCCAGAACTGCCCTCGTCTTCGCCAGCTCTGTCACCAGGGCAACCAGCATCTCTGCCGGCACCACATCCTGCTGCAGGTCTTCCCCCTTTGCCTCTGGTGGCGTTATGGGTCCTGGATTACTCAGGCAGATATTTTCTAGCTTGACGAGTCGGGAAGCCTGTGTCCGCGCCGCGTTGAGGAGCTGCTGTAACAGCGTCTCCTGGTGGCTATTCCCAGAATTACCTGCAGATTTCCCAGCAGCAATGCTCCGATCTTGCCTGAGATGCTCCAGGCTCTCCTTGAGGCGAGCTTCCATCTGCATGGACATCCTCCGTCCAGCAGTCTCCACCGCAACGCCACAGGCCCCTCCGTACTGAGCCACGAACCTGGGGTCAGGAGAAGAGTGATTAGAGAAGGATTACATCAGAGACCAGGAAGTAGGCTACATTACACAAGGACTTCTTTCAGATATACACAGGTGCGAAGAATTTAGGGGATTGATTTGGAATTGGTGGTTTGGCAAAGGTCGATTTAGGATTGGTAAAGGTCGATTTGGGATTGGTAAAGGTTGATTTGGGATTGGTAAAGGTCGATTTGGGATTGGTAAAGGTCGATTTGGGATTGGTAAAGGTTGATTTGGGATTGGTAAAGGTCGATTTGGGATTGGTAAAGGTCGAGTTGGGATTGGTAAAGGTCGATTTGGGTTTGGTAAAGGTCGATTTGGGATTGATGGTTTGGATAAGATCGATTTGGGTTTGGTAAAGGTCGATTTGGGATTGGTGGTTTGGTAAAATGCTTAGCATGACAGGAACATGGTCCAATTCACTCACTAATCAATAGAACATCCCTGGTCATCTACTGCCTCTGATCTGGAGGACTCACTAAACAGAGAACATCCCTGGTCATCTACTGCCTCTGATCTGGAGGACTCACTAAACAGAGAACATCCCTGGTCATCCCTACTGCCTCTGATCTGGAGGACTCACTAAACAGAGAATATCCCTGGTCATCCCTACTGCCTCTGATCTGAAGGACTCACTGGTTTGCTTGATAGAAGGAATTTGAAATGATTTATACTTTTACTTTTGATGCTTAATAATTTTTATGTTAACCTTTATTTAACTAGGCAAGTCAGTTATGAACAAATTCTTATTTACAATGACGGTCTACCCCGGCCAAACCCGGACGACGCTGGTCCAATTATGTGCTGACCTATGGGACTCCCAATCACGGCCGGATGCGATTCAGCCTGGTTTCGAACCAGGGACTAAACACCTCCCTCTGCAACTGGATCCTGGACTTCCTGACCGGCCACCCCCAGGTGGTAAGGGTAGGTAGCGACACATTAGCCATGCTGATCCTCAACACTGGAGCCCCTAGGGTGCGTGCTTTGTCCCCTCCTGTACTCCCTGTTCATCCACGACTGCATTGCCAGACATGACTCCAACACCATCCCAACACCATCATTAAGTTTGCAGACGACACAACAGTGGTAGGCCTGATCACCGACAACGATGAGACAGCCTATAGGGAGGAGGTCAGAGACCTGGCTGGGTGGTGCCAGAATAACAACCTATCCCTCAACGTAACCAAGACTAAGGAGATGATTGTGGACTACAGGAAAAGGAGGACCGAGCATTCCCCCATTCTCATCGGCGGGGCTGTAGTGGAGCAGGTTGAGAACTTCAAGTTCCTTGGTGTCCACATCACCAACAAACTAGAATGGTCCAAACACACCAAGACAGTCGTGAAGAGGCCACGACAAAGCCTATTCCCCTCAGGAAACTAAAAAGATTTGGCATGGGTCCTGAGATCCTCAAAATGTTCTACAGCTGCAACATCGAGAGCATCCTGACTGGTTGCATCACTGCCTGGTACGGAAATTGCTTGGCCTCCGACCGCAAGGCACTACAGAGGGTAGTGCGTACGGCCCAGTACATCACTGGGGCAAAGCTGCCTGCCATCCAGGACCTCTACACCAGGCGGTGTCAGAGGAAGGCCCTAATTGTCAAAGACCACAGCCACCCCAGTCATAGACTGTTCTCTCTACTACCACATGGCAAGAGGTACCGGAGTGCCAAGTATAGGACAAAA
>NW_027259259.1:0-5000 GCF_045791955.1 Oncorhynchus clarkii lewisi | reverse complement strand
GAGGAGAAGAGAGGAGAAGAGAAGAGATAGGAGAAGAGAGGAGAAGAGAGGAGAAGAAAGGAGAAGAGAGGAGAAGAGAGGAGAAGAGAGGAGAAGAGAGGAGAAGAGAAGAGAAGAGAGGAGAAGAGAGGAGAAGAGAGGAGAAGAGAGGAGAAGAGAGGAGAAGAGAAGAAAGGAGAAGAGAGGAGAAGAAAGGAGAAGAGAGGAGAGGAGAAGAGAGGAGAAGAAAGGAGAAGGGAGGAGAAGAGAGGAGAAGAGAGGAGAAGAGAAGAGAACATGTCCATATTTGCTCAGCCAACTCTGACACACTAACACAGTCAGTGCTCACACTCTCTATGATTACACTCTTAGTACTTCCTATCCAGAGATAAATAACTTGACAAAGAGCAACACTGGACAGAGTACATCTAGACAGACTGTTACAACCCACACAAGCAGAACGTATCCACAATGATTCTAAAATCAAACTCTTTTAGTATGATATCTGTACACACACTGACTGAACCCAGCCATACATAGGCCTGACAATCATACCTATTAAATAGACTTCCAGGGGCTGCCTTGAAGCACAATTCTGTTTTTTAACGCAATTAAAACAAATAAAAATTATAATATAACGCAGAAAAGATATCTTGCTGTGTTTTGTAAATGCAGATCGAAAACCGATTGTAATTTCTGCTCGGCTTCAGACACATGTTGTGCTTCAGTTGCACCTCTCCACTCGGATGAGAAATCTTTGCTCTTGTAAAACCAATCAAAATCCACCACATTCAAGTCCAGGCATTATAGGTCAGCAGACAGCGACGTGATTGATTGCAGAGGAAGACGCAATGGTAACTTTTCTCCAGGAGATATTTTTTTTAGCAAGTTAAAAATGCAAGATTAACTTCAAGTAAAATATGAATTTATTTTGTGTGAGGAAAAACTAGAGTTGCTCGCCCCATATCACTCTACTGAAGCAAAAAAAAACGTTGTTTCATTTTAATATGAAAGGTAAAATGGTTGAAAACTCAAAATAGTTTTTTTTATGCTCTGCGTTTTGAACGCAGGAGGCTGGTGGCACCTTAATTGGGGAGGACTGACTCGTGGTAATGGCTGGACGGGAATGAGTGGAATGGTATCAAACACATCAAACACAAGGTTTCCGTGGTTTCTGTGGTTTCCGTGGTTTCCGTGGTTTCTGTGGTTTCCGTGGTTTCTGTGGTTTCCATGGTTTGATGCCATTCCATTTACTCTGTTTCGGCCCATTGTTGTGAGTCGTCCTTCCCTCAGCAGCCTCCACTGGTTTTGAACGTGCAGATTTCTGAACTCTAACTCAAACCCTGGACTTCTTGACCAGCCCGATTTAAGGCAGTAACAAGCCTGACACTAAAACCTCCATTCACTCACGACTGGCTTTCAGTGGGCTGTGACTGAACTAAGTCAATTTACTAATGTTCCATTCAATCCTAGTTGTTTCATTCGGTTCAAATTCTTGATCAACTTGTTGTTCCACGAATTAACATCACAGGTCAGCATGGATGATGTTATCTATCCTATCACATGGATGATGTTATCTATCCTAACACTAACACATGGATGATGTTATCTATCCTATCACATGGATGATGTTATCTCTCCTAACACATGGAAGATGTTATCTATCCTAACACATGGACGATGTTATCTCTCCTAACACATGGATGATGTTATCTATCCTAACACATGGACGATGTTATCTCTCCTAACACATGGACGATGTTATCTATCCTAACACATGGACGATGTTATCTATCCTAACACATGGATGATGTTATCTATCCTAACACATGGACGATGTTATCTCTCCTAACACATGGACGATGTTATCTATCCTAACACATAGACGATGTTATCTATCCTAACACATGGATGATGTTATCTATCCTAACACATGGATGATGTTATCTATCCTAACACATGGACGATGTTATCTCTCCTAACACATGGACGATGTTATCTATCCTAACACATGGATGATGTTATCTATCCTAACACATGGACGATGTTATCTATCCTAACACATGGACAATGTTATATATACTAACACATGGATGATGTTATCTATCCTAACACATGGACGATGTTATCTCTCCTAACACATGGACGATGTTATCTCTCCTAACACATGGACGATGTTATCTATCCTAACACATGGATGATGTTATCTATCCTAACACATGGATGATGTTATCTATCCTAACACATGGACGATGTTATCTCTCCTAACACATGGAATGTTATCTATCCTAACACATGGATGATGTTATCTATCCTAACACATGGATGATGTTATCTATCCTAACACATGGACGATGTTATCTATCCTAACACATGGACGATGTTATCTCTCCTAACACATGGACGATGTTATCTATCCTAACACATGGATGATGTTATCTCTCCTAACACATGGACGATGTTATCTCTCCTAACACATGGATGATGTTATCTATCCTAACACATGGATGATGTTATCTATCCTAACACATTGACGATGTTATCTATCCTAACACTAACACATGGATGATGTTATCTATCCTAACACATGGATGATGTTATCTATCCTAACACATGGATGATGTTATCTATCCTAACACATGGATGATGTTATCTATCCTAACACATGGATGATGTTATCTATCCTAACACATGGACGATGTTATCTATCCTAACACATGGACGATGTTATCTATCCTAACACATGGATGATGTTATCTATCCTAACACATGGATGATGTTATCTATCCTGACACATGGATGATGTTATCTATCCTAACACATGGATGATGTTATCTATCCTAACACATGGATGATGTTATCTATCCTAACACATGGATGATGTTATCTATCCTATCACATGGATGATGTTATCTATCCTAACACTAACACATGGATGATGTTATCTATCCTAACACATGGATGATGTTATCTATCCTAACACTATCACATTGACGATGTTATCTATCCTAACACTAACACATGGATGATGTTATCTATCCTAACACATGGATGATGTTATCTATCCTAACACATGGATGATGTTATCTATCCTAACACTAACACATGGATGATGTTATCTATCCTAACACATGGATGATGTTATCTATCCTAACACATGGATGATGTTATCTATCCTAACACATGGATGATGTTATCTATCCTAACACTAACACATGGATGATGTTATCTATCCTAACACATGGATGATGTTATCTATCCTAACACTAACACATGGATGATGTTATCTATCCTAACACATGGATGATGTTATCTATCCTAACACTAACACATGGATGATGTTATCTATCCTAACACTATCACATTGACGATGTTATCTATCCTAACACTAACACATGGATGATGTTATCTATCCTATCACATGGATGATGTTATCTATCCTAACACTAACACATGGATGATGTTATCTATCCTAACACTAACACATGGATGATGTTATCTATCCTAACACATGGATGATGTTATCTATCCTAACACTAACACATGGATGATGTTATCTATCCTAACACATGGATGATGTTATCTATCCTAACACATGGATGATGTTATCTATCCTAACACATGGATGATGTTATCTATCCTAACACATTGACGATGTTATCTAGCATTCAGAACTTGGTTCACACACACACACACACACACACACACACACACACACACACACACACACACACACACACACAAACACACACACACTTGACTTACGCTCCAGTGGCTCTCCCTCTGTGATCTCGTTGTAGTAACTGTCACCATAGTTCACCTCGATATCGTCCTCGTACCCAAGAGTCAGCGACACACACACCGACACCAGACACGCTGCCTGGGGGAGCCGCCACAGAAACATGCTGCCTGCCGTCCGTCTCAGAGAGAGAGTCTGTCTGTCTGTGTTGAAGTCTACCTACCTGTCAGAGACTGTGCTGTGAGTTTTGTCTACTGTCTGTCTCAGTGTGTGTGAGTATGTTGAGAATGGGAGTCTGTGTTAAATATGTCAGAGCTGTTTCCCCTCCTCTCCTCTTTCTCTCTCTCTCTCTCTCTGTCTCTCTCTCTCTCTCTCTCTGTCTCTCTCTCTCGTTAAATGCTGAGCAATCCCTTGGCATCGGTCCTGGTAGGGTTGTGTTCTCCGGCTGAGAGGGAATGGGTCGGAGAGAGGGTCTGCCTGGGCTATATAAACACAGATCCTACCCCTAGTTCTGCACAGCCCAGTACACAGCCAAGCCCCACACCAGCCCAGCCCATCCTATCCCAGCCCATCCTATCCCAGCCCATCCTATCCCAGCTCATCCTATCCCAGCCCATCCTATCCCAGCCCATCCTATCCCAGCCCATCCTATCCCAGCCCATCCTATCCCAGCTCATCCTATCCCAGCTCATCCTATCCCAGCCCATCCTATCCCAGCCCATCCTATCCCAGCCCATCCTATCCCAGCTCTGTCCTAGCCTTGCCCATGCCCCAGCCTCAATGTCACACACACACACACACACACACACACACACACACACACACACACACACACACACACACACACACACACACACACACACACACACAGACTCAAACACACACACAGGAACACATAGGAACACACACACACACACACACATACACACACACACACACAGACACGTAGTCCAGCACAACCAATGAGTAATGCATCGTTGGAGGTGTGAAGAGAGGTGGGGGAGAGAAGAGAGGTGTGGGAGTGAAGTGAGGTGGGGGAGAGAAGAGAGGTGGGGGAGAGAAGAGAGGTGGGGGAGAGAAGAGAGGTGGGGGAGTGAAGAGAGGTGGGGGAGGTTGGGGTGGGTTAGGATAAGGGTGGGTTAGGATAGGGGTGGGTGGGTTAGGATAGGGGTGGGTGGGTTAGGGTAGGGGTGGGTGGGTTAGGATAGGGGTGGGTGGGTTAGGATATGGGTGGGTGAGTGGGTTAGGATAGGGGTGGGTGGGTGGGTTAGGATAGGGGTGA
>NW_027259258.1:0-36249 GCF_045791955.1 Oncorhynchus clarkii lewisi | reverse complement strand
ATGATATTGGTAGGTCTCTACAGTAATAGAGGAAGGCTATGGTATTGGTATGTGTCTACATTAATAGAGAGACTACGATATTGGTAGGTCTCTACAGTAATAGAGAGGCTATGATATTGGTAGGTCTCTACAGTAATAGAGAGAGGCTATGATATTGGTAGGTCTCTATAGGAATAGAGGAAGAAAATGATATTGGTAGGTCTCTACAGTAATAGAGAGGCTATGATATTGGTAGGTCTCTACAGTAATAGAGAGAGGCTATGATATTGGTAGGTCTCTACAGTAATAGAGAGGCTATGATATTGGTAGGTCTCTACAGTAATAGAGAGGCTATGATATTGGTAGGTCTCTACAGGAATAGAGGAAGAAAATGATATTGGTAGGTCTCTACAGTAATAGAGAGGCTATGATATTGGTAGGTCTCTACAGTAATAGAGATGCTATGATATTGGTAGGTCTCTACAGTAATAGAGAGGCTATGATATTGGTAGGTCTCTACAGTAATAGAGGAAGGCTATGATATTGGTAGGTCTCTACAGTAATAGAGAGGCTATGATATTGGTAGGTCTCTACAGTAATAGAGAGGCTATGATATTGGTAGGTCTCTACAGGAATAGAGAGGCTATGATATTGGTAGGTCTCTACAGTAATAGAGAGGCTATGATATTGGTAGGTCTCTACAGTAATAGAGAGGCTGTGATATTGGTAGGTCTCTACAGTAATAGAGAGGCTATGATATTGGTAGGTCTCTACAGGAATAGAGGAAGACTATGATATTGGTAGGTCTCTACAGGAATAGAGGAAGGCTATGATATTGGTAGGTCTCTACAGTAATAGAGAGGCTATAATATTGGTAGGTCTCTACAGTAATAGAGGAAGGCTATGATATTGGTGGGTCTCTACAGTAATAGCGCCCTTGTTCAGGGCTATGTTATTTGGTAGGTCTCTACAGGAATAGAGCCCTTGTTCAGGGCTTTGTTATTTGGTAGGTCTCTACAGGAATAGAGCCCTTGTTCAGGGATATGTTATTTGGTAGGTCTCTACAGGAATAGAGCTATGTTATTTGGTAGGTCTCTACAGGAATAGAGCTATGTTATTTGGTAGTTCTCTACAGGAATAGAGCTATGTTATTTGGTAGGTCTCTACAGGAATAGAGCTATGTTATTTGGTAGGTCTCTACAGGAATAGAGCTATGTTATTTGGTAGTTCTCTACAGGAATAGAGCTATGTTATTTGGTAGGTCTCTACAGGAATAGAGCTATGTTATTTGGTAGGTCTCTACAGGAATAGAGGTATGTTATTTGGTAGGTCTCTACAGGAATAGAGCTATGTTATTTGTTAGGTCTCTACAGGAATAGAGCTATGTTATTTGGTAGTTCTCTACAGGAATAGAGCTATGTTATTTGGTAGGTCTCTACAGGAATAGAGCCCTTGTTCAGGGCTATGTTATTTGGTAGGTCTCTACAGGAATAGAGCTATGTTATTTGGTAGGTCTCTACAGGAATAGAGCTATGTTATTTGGTAGGTCTCTACAGGAATAGAGCTATGTTATTTGGTAGTTCTCTACAGGAATAGAGCTATGTTATTTGGTAGGTCTCTACAGGAATAGAGCTATGTTATTTGGTAGGTCTCTACAGGAATAGAGCTATGTTATTTGGTAGTTCTCTACAGGAATAGAACTATGTTATTTGGTAGGTCTCTACAGGAATAGAGGTATGTTATTTGGTAGGTCTCTACAGGAATAGAGCTATGTTATTTGGTAGGTCTCTACAGGAATAGAGGTATGTTATTTGGTAGGTCTCTACAGGAATAGAGCTATGTTATTTGTTAGGTCTCTACAGGAATAGAGCTATGTTATTTGGTAGGTCTCTACAGGAATAGAGCTATGTTATTTGGTAGGTCTCTACAGGAATAGAGCCCTTGTTCAGGGCTATGTTATTTGGTAGGTCTCTACAGGAATAGAGCTATGTTATTTGGTAGGTCTCTACATGAATAGAGCTATGTTATTTGTTAGGTCTCTACAGGAATAGAGCTATGTTATTTGGTAGTTCTCTACAGGAATAGAGCTATGTTATTTGGTAGGTCTCTACAGGAATAGAGCTATGTTATTTGGTAGGTCTCTACAGGAATAGAGCTATGTTATTTGGTAGGTCTCTACAGGAATAGAGGTATGTTATTTGGTAGGTCTCTACAGGAATAGAGCTATGTTATTTGTTAGGTCTCTACAGGAATTGCACTAAAGGACATACCTCAATATTGATGTTTTATTTAGCGCACAAGTCATTTAGACAATCAACTCTGGTTCCTAACACAATGTGCATTTAGCTGACAAAATATAATAAAATATGCAAAACTTCAGTGTAGATGTTAGGTTTCTAACAGGTATCTACCCTGCTCTCCTGATGTTAGGTATATAGCAGGTATCTACCCTGCTCTCCTGATGTTAGGTATCTAACAGGTTATCTACCCTGCTCTCCTGATGTTAGGTATCTAACAGGTATCTACCCTGCTCTCCTGATGTTAGGTATCTAACAGGTATCTACCCTGCTCTCCTGATGTTAGGTATCTACCCTGCTCTCCTGATGTTAGGTATCTAACAGGTATCTACCCTGCAGGACTACTATGTGGTGATCCTGTGTCCTACGGAGATGGACATCCAGGTGCGCCGTGTCCTCCAGATCCCCCTGTGGTCCCAGAGGGTCATCTATCTCCAGGGATCAGCGCTCAAAGACACAGACCTTATGAGGGCCAAGTGAGTGACCCACCGCCCACTGGGCCTAAAGAGTCTCGATGGGAGAGAAGGGTAGTGTTCCGCAGGGGAACGTTGTGGAATAAATAGAAAGAAACATCACTTTGACAGCTCCATTCTATTACGGTTTTATTTGCAAAAAGAGGGTTACCAATACGGTTCTTCGGCCGTCCCCATAGGAGAACACTTTTTGGATCCAGTTAGAACCTTTTGTGGTTCCAGGTATAACTATTTTGTGTTCCATGTAGAACCCTACGACAACCTGGAACCAAAAAGTTCAAGTTCTAAAAAGCACTTTTTTTTCTAAGAGTGTAAAGGGAAGCAAGGGGCATTTAGAGAAGATCATAACACCATCCGTTCAGGTCACAGAGGCCTGAGTTGGTAATTGCAGATCAGATTAAACCTCTAATGAGCCTGTTGTTGAGTCCTCACAGTTCAGTTACGGGTTGATAGGCTTTCTGATCTCAGATATGAATCTAGAGTCTGGGAGTGAGTTTGTGCACCTTGTGCTGCTGACAGATAAGAGAGTGGTAAAGTCAGGAAAGGTCAGTCAAAGGTGTTAATTCAGATGGCTAGTCCTCTCCTAGTATATCAGTGTAATGGGATTTCTCCGTACGGCTCACTCTCATCACAACAGCCAAGTTCATATGCATCAACACAAATCATAGCTGAGATCGATCACATCAAATCGTGTTGGCAGTGTTGGCAGTGGCAGAAGTTGCCCTGTCAGGAACACAATACAGGAAGCCATTGATATATGCAGCTGCTCTGATTTTATTGTAGTCATAGGGTGGATGTTAAGGGGTGGTGATGGATGGTTGAATTGTGGTAATACTGCTTGTCCCCATGAGAGGAAACTGGGATGGCATGACATTTACCCTGTCCACTGCAGCACAGGACTGCATGGCCATTCAGTGATAACAGTCATAAATTCACCCAGCAGCTCACCCATCCACTCTGCCGTTATCACATGAAAATACTCTGATGAAAATCATGACAGTAATAAAGTGTGACAATACGGTGAACATTACAACAGCATGCAGATTTTAGCCTCTTAGCTTTTCTCTTGGACAGTTCTCACTAATATTACCTGTCTGAAGCTTCCCTGGCCCTGGTGTGTGTGTGTGTGTGTGTGTGTGTGTGTGTGTGTGTGTGTGTGTGTGTGTGTGTGTGTGTGTGTGTGTGTGTGTGTGTGTGTGTGTGTGTGTGTGTGTGTGTGTGTGTGTGTGTGTGTGTGTGTGTGTTTGTGTTTCTGTTAAACCAGTTTGTTTCCTACAGGATGGATGATGCAGAAGCCTGTTTTATCCTGAGCAGTAGGAATGAGGTGGACCGCACTGCGGCTGTAAGTTCATTATCAGGCTCATGACTTCATAATTAGCGCATTGCAATCCTTACTCAATACATGAATTGAGTTGTGATTGCAATGAACTGAATATTTCCACTCTAACTCAGTGAGATTGTGCGTATTGGACCTGTGGCTTAAGAACTAGTTTAATTTTCCACTCAGCTGATTTTACAAAATGGACAGAAATGAAAAATAAGTATTGGATTTATAAACTCATATTGTATGCACATAACAGTCCGGCTGGCCTCATAAAAGGACTCATAAAATCGAAATTACATTTCCGGTTGAGTGAGGGTGAAAGTGTTAGAAGTAGCAGATGGAAATGAATGTTGTTTTGTCCTGCAGGACCACCAGACCATCCTCAGAGCCTGGGCTGTGAAGGACTTTGCCCCAAACTGCCCCCTGTATGTCCAGATACTCAAACCAGAGAACAAATTCCATGTGAAGTTTGCTGGTGAGCTTTCCTTGCTCTCTCTGTCTCTTTCTATCAGTATCCCTGTCCCTCTCTGTCTCTTTCTATCAGTCTCCCTGTCCCTCTGTCTCTTTCTATCAGGCTCCCATTCCCTCTCTCTCTCTGTTTCCCTGTCCCTCTCTCTCTCTCAGTCTCCCTGTCCCAATCTCTCTTTCTCTCAGTCTCCCTGTCCCAATCTCTCTTTCTCTCAGTCTCCCTGTCCCTCTCTCTCTTTCTCTCAGTCTCCCTGTCTCTTAGACTGTTGTCTCCCGGTCCCTCTCTCTCTTTTTCTACTCTCTTTCTCCAACTCTGTGTTTTTCTCCCTCCCCTCAGTCGCCCCCATCCCCAGCTCCCTCCCCTCAGTCCCCCCCATCCCCAGCTCCCTCCCCTCAGTCCCCCCCCATCCCCAGCTCCCTCCCCTCAGTCCCCCCCATCCCCAGCGCCCTCCCCTCAGTCCCCCCCATCCCCAGCTCCCTCCCCTCAGTCCCCCCCATCCCCAGCTCCCTCTCTCCATCTCTGTCCGGTGCATTCCTTTCAAAACAAAGTTGTTACATCACCTATTTGCTCTGACTTGCAGTATTCTGTTTTATTTGTTAGATCACGTAGTGTGTGAGGAGGAATTCAAGTTCGCCATGCTGGCCCTGAACTGTGTTTGTCCAGCCACATCCACACTGGTCACACTCCTGGTGCACACTTCCAGAGGACAGTGAGTACACCCATTAAAACACTGATGATTCTCTCCTCCTACTGAAAACTCCACAATGAGGTATCACACTATTGAAACCATAAACCTCAATCTTTGGGTTTGTGAGAAAGCGTTCTACAAATAAAATGCCTTATTATACAGAGATCGTTGCAGGTTTTGTTTTGTGAATGAGGTGTCCTCCTTTGTAAACAAGTCCCAAGTTGCTACGACAACAACAACAGGCACATTTGTCATTAGTCTAAAGCATGTACCTAATTAATGACTCCTCCCTGAAATCTACTGCGTTGCCATAAACTTTACCTTGGGCCTCCACACTCATCAATCTCACTGCGCGCTGCCATCAACACCAAGCCAAGATGATAAAATCTTTTCAGCATCCTTATAATATCAACAGCTTGACGCAGCAGAGAATCCATTCTTATCCTCTTTATGGAAATAATTAGAAAGGCTATGTCATACATGGTGACAGTTTTTTTGGGAAAAGACAACTCCAATAAATGAGTTTTCTCTGAAGTCATCAGATTGATTAAAAGGTTAAAAGGTAGAGAGAAAGAGAAGAGACGGAGTGAGAGAGAGTGAGAGAGAAAGAGAGAGAGTGAGAGAGAGAGAGAGAGAGTGAGAGAGAGAGAGTGAGAGCATGAGAGAGAGAGAATGAGAGTGAGAGAATGAGGAGAGAGAATGAGAGAGAGAGAATGAGAGAGAATGAGAGAGAATGAGAGAGCGAGAGAGAGTGAGAGAGAAAGAGAGAGAGTGAGAGAGTGAGAGAGAGTGAGAGAGAGAGTGAGAGAGAGAGTGAGAGAGAGAGAGTGAGAGCATGAGAGAGAGAGAATGAGAGTGAGAGAATGAGGAGAGAGAATGAGAGAGAGAGAATGAGAGAGAATGAGAGAGCGAGAGAGAGTGAGAGAGAATGATAGAGAGAGCGTGAGAGAGAGAGAGAGAGAGAGAGAGTAATTGCTGTGTTGGGATGACCTTATTCTCAACAAGGTAATTATTGGTTGGAGTTACAAGCTCATAAAAGTTCAGAAGCAATTTGTTTGATGGAGCTGTCAATCAAGACAAGGAAAGGCGTTGAGTTGCAAATCAAGTCAGGGAATTACAATGAGTTGGGAGATGGTCTAACTTGATTGATAGCCTGAAATTACTTCTTGGTAGCTAGTTATGAGGTTGGGAGATGGGTAACCTATCTGGGCTAAAGACAACTTCATACAATTCATATGTGGCTTGTAGTATTACAGAGAAACAACAACAAAAAATGATACCATACCAGAAAAGACAAAATATATATATTTTTACATTTAACGTTTTTAACAGGACAAACTTGAGGGGCCGCGTGCCCCTACGCGCCATATGGGCATGACCTCTCTGACTATAGTTACTGGAACTCTGCTGGAAAATAAAATATCTCAAACAGCACATTACGGGTCAGGTGGAGACAGTAATGTGAAAAGGGTATCAGAGTCTCTACATGATAGTTCATCACTGTCACAGGCCCTCACAGTCCTTCATGTTTCTTTAACATCTCAGGTCAAGGCTTCATCACTCATCTTCATCGCCTTACTTCATCAATCATTTTCATCACCTTACGTCATCAGTCATCTTCATCCCCTTACTTCATCAATCATTTTCATCACCTTACGTCATCAGTCATCTTCATCCCCTTACTTCATCAATCATTTTCATCACCTTACGTCATCAGTCATCTTCATCCCCTTACTTCATCAATCTTAATTTCCTTACGTCATTAGTTATCTTCATCCCATTACTTCATCAATCATTTTCATCACCTTACGTCATCAGTCATCTTCATCGCCTTACTTCATCAATCATTTTCATCACCTTACGTCATCAGTCATCTTCATCCCCTTACTTCATCAATCATTTTCATCACCTTACGTCATCAGTCATCTTCATCCCCTTACTTCATCAATCATTTTCATCACCTTACGTCATCAGTCATCTTCATCCCCTTACTTCATCAATCTTAATTTCCTTACGTCATTAGTTATCTTCATCCCATTACTTCATCAATCATTTTCATCACCTTACGTCATCAGTCATCTTCATCCCCTTACTTCATCAATCATTTTCATCACCTTACGTCATCAGTCATCTTCATCCCCTTACTTCATCAATCATTTTCATCACCTTACGTCATCAGTCATCTTCATCCCCTTACTTCATCAATCTTAATTTCCTTACGTCATTAGTTATCTTCATCCCATTACTTCATCAATCATTTTCATCACCTTACGTCATCAGTCATCTTCATCCCCTTACTTCATCAATCATTTTCATCACCTTACGTCATCAGTCATCTTCATCCCCTTACTTCATCAATCATTTTCATCACCTTACGTCATCAGTCATCTTCATCCCCTTACTTCATCAATCTTAATTTCCTTACGTCATTAGTTATCTTCATCCCATTACTTCATCAATCATTTTCATCACCTTACGTCATCAGTCATCTTCATCCCCTTACTTCATCAATCATTTTCATCACCTTACGTCATCAGTCATCTTCATCCCCTTACTTCATCAATCATTTTCATCACCTTACGTCATCAGTCATCTTCATCCCCTTACTTCATCAATCTTAATTTCCTTACGTCATTAGTTATCTTCATCCCATTACTTCATCAATCATTTTCATCACCATACGTCATCAGTCATCTTCATCCCCTTACTTCATCAATCATTTTCATCACCTTACGTCATCAGTCATCTTCATCCCCTTACTTCATCAATCATTTTCATCACCTTACGTCATCAGTAATCTTCATCACCTTACTTCATCAGTCATCTTCATCCCCTTACTTTATCAATCATTTTCATCACATTACTTCATCAGTCATCTTCATCACCTTACTTCATCAGTCATCTTCATCCCCTTACTTCATCAGTCATATTCCTCCCCATTGGGACATAAGGCCACAATGAGTTTTCTCCACTTCTTCTGTTTTTGACTACAGGGAAGGCCAGCTGTCTCCAGAACAGTGGCAGAGGACGTACGGACGGTGCTCGGGGAACGAGGTCTACCATATCCGCCTCTGTGACAGCAAGTTCTTTGGGGAGTATGATGGGAAGAGTTTCACATATGCCTCCTTCCACGCACACAAGAAGTGAGTAGACTTCTTGCCATGCCATTGTATAAGAACTTCTTGCTGTTCTCTGACACTCTGCAAACCTTGAGGACAGCAATCTTAGTGTCCGTTTCCCCTGGGACTTGATTGATACATCTGTAAATATGTGGCATATTCTTGGGTTTCGATTAGATTAGCTCCCTGGGTATTTGTCTCTTGGTTCATGGCTTCAAGGTTAATCACTCGCTGTCAAACCAAGGCAAACCGGCATAGCCTGTAGCCAGAAGCCCTTTAGAACCAGAGTTGGGCACCACTGTATTACACTAAGCACAGCATACCAGATGGCTGTTCTTCATCTCCCCTCAGGTATGGTGTGTGTCTGATCGGGGTGAAGAGGGAGGACAACAAGAGCATCCTGCTGAACCCTGGTCCTCGCCACATCATGGCTGCCCCAGACACTTGCTACTACATCAACATCACCAAGGAGGAGAACAGCGCCTTCATCTTTAAACAGGAGGAGAAGGACAACAAGGGCCTGCCGGTGGCCGGGCTGTACGATGCCCCCTCCAGGCTGCCTGTACACAGCATCATCGCCAGTATGGGTGAGGAACGAAGGGAAGGGAGGGAGGGATAGCTTAGTAAAGGGGAGCAGATGAGAGGGAGGAGGGATGGGTGAGCCTCAGTGTTGGGAGGTAATGAACTACATGTAATGTAACAACTAGTAATTTAATTACAGTACATGTTGCACTAGCTTGGTTGTAGTTGATCTAAATTCTAATATTTGTAGTGTTTTGTTCAGTAATTAATAACTTGTTTTGCCATGTAGTGGTGTAGCTAACTATTTGAAATACACACAACTTTTTGGGGGAATCGGGGCTATCTAATTCTCACTTTCTGTGTTTTTTAGGCTAAATCACACATTATGTTGACATCTGACTACAGAGTGATCTGTTCTTGCAATTTGTAGTCTATGACATTTTTGATAATTTTTCTTAAGGGTAGCTTTAGTGTAGCTTAACTTATTCCAGTGTGAAGTAATTGGTAGCTTGGTAAACTATGTTCAGAGTAGCTTCCCCAACACAGGTGAGCCTAATGCAGAATGAGAGTCGAGTAGGGAGTGATGAAGAATGGCCGAGTCTTATAAAGATCAGGGAGGGAGGGGTGAGGAGAAATGGCCGAATCTTATAAAGATCAGGGAGGGAGGGGTGAGGAGGAATGGCCGAGTCTTATAAAGATCATGGAGGAAGGGAGGGGGTGAGGAGGAATGGCCGAGTCTTATAAAGATCAGGGAGGGAGGGAGGGAGGGAGGAGGAATGGCCAAGTCTTATAAAGATCAGGGAGGAAGGGAGGGAGTGAGGAGGAATGGCCGAGTCTTATAAAGATCAGGGAGGAAGGGAGGGAGTGAGGAGGAATGGCCGAGTCTTATAAAGATCAGGGAGAGAGAATGACAGAGTTATAAAGATCAGGGAGGGAGGGAGGGAGGGAGGGAGGGAGGGAGGGAGGGAGGGAGGGAGGGAGGGAGGGAGGGAGGGGGAATGGCCAAGTCTTATATAGATCAAGGAGGGAGGGAGGGAGGAGGAATGGCCGAGTCTTATAAAGATCAGGGAGGAAGGGGGGGAGGGAGGAGGAATGGCCAAGTCTTATAAAGATCAGGGAGGGAGGGGGTGAGGAGGAATGTCCGAGTCTTATAAAGATCAGGGAGGGAGGGAGGGAGGGAGGGAGCGAGGGAGGGAGGGAGGGAGGGAGGGGGAATGGCCGAGTCTTATAAAGATCAGGGAGGAAGGGAGGGAGTGAGGAGGAATGGCCGAGTCTTATAAAGATCAGGGAGGGAGGGAGGGAGGAGGAATGGCCGAGTCTTATAAAGATCAGGGAGGAAGGGAGGGAGGGAGGAGGAATGGCCGAGTCTTATAAAGATCAGGGAGGGAGGGAGGGAGGGAGGAGGAATGGCAGAGTCTTATAAAGATCAGGGAGGATGGGAGGGAGGGAGGAGGAATGGCCGAGTCTTATAAAGATCAGGGAGGGAGGGGGTGAGGGAGGAGGAATGGCCGAGTCTTATAAAGATCAGGGAGGAAGGGAGGGAGGGAGGAGGAATGGCCAAGTCTTATAAAGATCAGGGAGGAAGGGAGGGAGTGAGGAGGAATGGCCGAGTCTTATAAAGATCAGGGAGGGAGGGAGGGAGGAGGAATGGCCGAGTCTTATAAAGATCAGGGAGGGAGGGAGGGAGGGAGGGAGGGAGAGAGAATGACAGAGTTATAAAGATCAGGGAGGGAGGGAGGGAGGGAGGGAGGGAGGGAGGGAGGGAGGGAGGGAGGGAGGGAGGGAGGGAGGGAGGGAGGGAGGGAGGGAGGGAGGGAGGATGACAGAGTTATAAAGATCAGGGAGGGAGGGAGGGAGGGAGAATGACAGAGTTATAAAGATCAGGGAGGGAGGGAGGGAGGGAGGGAGAATGACAGAGTTATAAAGATCAGGGAGGGAGGGAGGGAGGGAGGGAGGGAGGGAGGGAGGGAGGGAGGGAGGGAGGGATGACAGAGTCTTTAAAAGATCAGAATGATAGAGGGATGGAGGGAGGGAGGAGGAGTGGCAGTCTTATAAAGATCAGATGGAGGGAGGGAAAATCAGAGGATTGAGCCTAGTGTTGCAAGGGCGTGAGAGAATGGGGGCGAGGAGGGATTCTTCACTTGTCACTGCTATATATTTGTTAATTTTCACAGTGCAATGCGACCTTTCGCAGTGCAACGCTACCTTTCACAGTGCGATGTTACCTTTCACAGTGCAATGCTACCTTTCACAGTGCAATGTTACCTTTCACAGTGCAATGTTACCTTTCATAGTGCAATGCTACCTTTCACAGTGCAATGTTGCCATTGACATGTTGGTGGTGATAGTTGTTTTGTATGCTTGTGACTTCATGCATGTGTTCTTGTCTGACTATTGGTTTTTTTTCTTTTCTGGGTTGACTTGGTTTCTGTTGTTGTTGTTGTTTTTGTTGTTGTTGTTTTGCTACGACGTGTTAAAGTTGATCAGGCCACTTCGTATGGTAAGTTTGTGCATGTTGCTACTATTGAATTGTCATTTTGTAAGGCAACACCGTAGTGTAGTTGGAGAAGGATTTCTGTCAACACAGTTATTCTGTTGTATTGGTATAGGTTGATGTTTTCCGTAAATGTGTTGCAGTGGAGGCTGCTGAGGGGAGGACGGCTCATAATAATGGCTGGAACGGAGCCAATGGAATGGCATCAAACCATGTGTTTGCTGTATTTGTTGCCATTCCAGCGATTCCGCTCCAGACATTATCACAAGCCCGTCCTCCCCAATTAAGGTGCCATCAACCTCCTGTGATTTGCTGTTAATCAGTTCTTTGCGGGGTTTTTGCACATAGTTTTGCATCGTTTTAGTTCTGTTTATCAATAAATGTACTTGTACTTGCGTTGGATGCTGCTACTTCCCATTACAACAAGATTAAGATATGCCCGATGTTTAACCTTTCAGAAATGAGATACAAGGTAGACACATCTAAATGGATTGAAGGCTTTAGAATATGTCATTTATCACGAGGACAAAAAACTCAAGTACATTCATTCAGTTGACACAATCTATTAAAAACATGTTGTATTCAACTGCTCTTTGTCCAGGTACTGTATAGTACAGCTGTCTTATATGGATACATGTACTTTTTGTTCAACTAGATGGGGGGTAGATCGGATAGTGTTGAATAGATAACATTGAGGACATTCGTCTGTAAAGTCTAATAAAATTCAGTGCATTGAGGACACATGAGTTTGATGGATGAGTGTGCTGCTTTGAGCAAGGACAAAAGACTAAGTGACTTCACTAATTCAACCAGAAGCAATGACAGTGCAGTTAGCACGTCAGCTGTGCTGGTTCATTTCACACGAAAAGATGATTAGATAATGAATCATGCAAGGCAAGGCAACATAAAATGTGCTTACACTGCACTATAGAGTATAGAGTCTTAATAGGAAATCATAGTATATCAACTTAAGGTTTCTGTAAACAATTACAACAACTAATCTATCTATCAGTGGTGCCCAATCCCATCACACTACCACCCCATTGTACCGACCAACTATCTTACCACCTCTTTCAGGGACGGTCGCCATGGACCTCCAGAACCCAACGGACCCCCCAGAGGACAGCAGCAAGCTGACCCTGCCCACAGAGAACGGGTCTGGAAGCAGACGGCCCAGCATCGCCCCCGTCTTGGAGATCGCTGACTCCTCCTCCATCCTGCCCTGCGACCTGCTCAGTGACCAATCAGAGGACGAGACCAACCAATCAGACGAGGAGAGCTCGTCGGTGTCCGAGTGAGTGTCCAATCAGAGATGTCGAGGAGGGCAAAGGGAAGTTGGAAGGGCTTGGGCTGTGTTTCCGAAAGGGTGTATCAGCACTCACTGGTTTCAACGCTACAGGCCATGGCCTATGGCCGGGCTGTAGCTAGAATGATGTTTTCATTATTAACTGACAGTCAATATGATAATGTCTAGTCGGCTTTTATAACGTCTGTTCAGCTCAATGTTGAGTCACACAGCTACTCTATCCATTCCATCACCAAAGGAAAGAGAATATGTGTGGGGGGGTTAGAGTGGATCCTTTATTTTCTTATTTTCTTATTTTCTCTCTCACACTCTATTTCTTTCTCCCTTTCTTTACATCTTTCAATGCATACCATTGAAGCCCTTAGACAACAGTTACATAAGTAATACACTGTGGTATGGCAGACTGCTGCCTGGAAGAGAGAGAGAGAGAGAGAGAATTTTATATTGTGTTCTGGTCATGAGCCATACAGTCATCTCTTGAAGTCCCACAGTGCCCCTGTGTGGTCATGATAAACAAGCCTTTGAGAAAAGGCTACACTCGGTCTCTATACTGTATGTAACAATCCATCAATCCTTTGTGTTAACCTTCAACATGTGTGCAATACTTTACACTGACAAATAGCTGTGTCAATGACACAATGACAAATAGATGGTGTCAATGATTGACATTGAAACATTATTCAATAGATTGCCTTGTCGCTAAAGTTTTTGGTTCATTGCCTCTTCTGAAGTCTCTCTGACTGAAAGTGTGTGTATTTGTTGTTCATTTTAATGTTTCACCTCAGTTTTGTGAAAGGATATCCTCCCAACTCGCCCTACATTGGCAGCTCGCCAACCCTGTGCCATCTCTTACCCCAGAAAGCCTCGTTCTGCTGCCTTCGTCTGGACAAGGTGAGTAGAGACAAGGATGTAATGAAGTCTATAGTTGACAAACAAACTTGGTTTTGTTCTCTCATGTAGTAATTATTAAGCCACACAGTCTTGTTCCAAAGACAGCAAACAATTTATTATATCTTATTGTGTTGAGCTGTGTTGGTTGCACCATGTCTTAACAATTGTATTGTACATTAGCTTGTAAACTTGACTGTATGAATAGAAAGTGTACGTATCTTTGAATAATAGAATACAGCAGACAAACCTAACTGTTTAGTGTTGTCACAATAGTTCATGGAATATCATATGTTTATGGACAAAAAACTTGCCTTAGACTTCACTCAGTAACATTGACAAACATTTAAATCATCATAACAAACCTGAAACATAATGACCTTTTACCTAACTTTCCATGACATCCAGGGTTGCAGGCACAACAGTTTTGAGGATGCCAAGGCCTATGGTTTTAAGAACAAGCTGATCATAGTATCTGCAGAGATGGCAGGGAACGGCCTCTATAACTTCATCGTCCCTCTGCGGGCCTACTACCGCCCCAGGAAAGAGCTCAACCCTATCGTCTTGCTATTAGACTACCCGTAAGTAGTTTCACGCACCGGACTGCACTGGGCGCAATAGCTTGAGGGTGAGGTTACCCCATAAGCAACCACATGACTGGTCTGTGCCTCTTTATAATGGTTTTAGATAACACATCATGTATCCACCTGTGTGTAATGCATTTAAACAGACTAAATGCATAATAACACCTATACATGTTTTCATAATGCATTAAACTTGCTGATTGAGACTTGAAAAGGTATATGATGTGGTATATGACTTGGTATATGATGTGGTATATGATGTGGTATATGACTTGGTATATGTAGTGGTATAGGGCTTGGTATATGATGTGGTATATGATGTGGTATAGGACTTGGTATATGATGTGGTATAGGGAATGGTATATGATGTGGTATAGACCTTGGTATATGATGTGGTATAGGGCTTGGTATATAATGTGGTATATGTAGTGGTATAGGGCTTGGTATATGATGTGGTATATGACTTGGTATAGGTCTTGGTATATGATGTGGTATAGGTCTTGGTATAGGTATTGGTATATGATGTGGTATAGGACTTGGTATAGGACGTGGTATATGACTTGGTATATGATGTGGTATAGGATTGGTATATGATGTGGTATATGACTTGGTATATGATGTGGTATATGACTTGGTATATGATGTGGTATATGACTTGGTATAGGGCTTGGTATATGATGTGGTATATAACTTGGTATAGGACTTGGTATATGATGTGGTATAGGACTTGGTATATGATGTGGTATAGACCTTGGTATATGATGTGGTATAGGGCTTGGTATATAATGTGGTATATGTAGTGGTATAGGGCTTGGTATATGATGTGGTATATGACTTGGTATAGGTCTTGGTATATGATGTGGTATAGGTCTTGGTATAGGTATTGGTATATGATGTGGTATAGGACTTGGTATAGGACGTGGTATATGACTTGGTATATGATGTGGTATAGGATTGGTATATGATGTGGTATATGACTTGGTATATGATGTGGTATATGACTTGGTATATGATGTGGTATATGACTTGGTATAGGGCTTGGTATATGATGTGGTATAGAACTTGGTATAGGACTTGGTATATGATGTGGTATAGGCCTTGGTATATGATGTGGTTTATGATGTGGTATATGATGTGGTATATGACTTGGTATATGCTGTGGTATAGGACGTGGTATATGATGTGGTATATTACTTGGTATATGATGTGGTATATGATGTGGTATAGGCCTTGTATATGATGTGGTATATGATGTGGTTTATGATGTGGTATATTATGTGGTATATGACTTGGTATATGATGTGGTATATGATGTGGTATATGACTTGGTATATGATGTGGTTTATGATGTGGTATATGATGTGGTATATGACTTGGTATATGATGTGGTATAGGACTTGGTATATGATGTGGTATAGGACTTGGTATAGGACTTGGTATATTACTTGGTATATGATGTGGTATAGGACTTTTTATAGGACTTGGTATAGGACTTGGTATAGGGCTTGGTATAGGACTTGGTATATGATGTGGTATAGGACTTGGTATATAACTTGGTATATGATGTGGTATAGGATATGGTATTGGACTTGGTATATGATGTGGTATAGGATATGGTATAGGATGTGGTATATGACTTGGTATATGATGTGGTATAGGACTTGGTATATGATGTGGTATAGGATATGGTGTAGGACTTGGTATATGATGTGGTTTATGATGTGGTATATGATGTGGTATATGACTTGGTATATGATGTGGTATAGGACTTGGTATATGATGTGGTATAGGACTTGGTATAGGGCTTGGTATATTACTTGGTATATGATGTGGTATAGGACTTTTTATAGGACTTGGTATAGGACTTGGTATAGGGCTTGGTATAGGACTTGGTATATGATGTGGTATAGGACTTGGTATATAACTTGGTATATGATGTGGTATAGGATATGGTATTGGACTTGGTATATGATGTGGTATAGGATATGGTATATGACTTGGTATATGACTTGGTATATGACTTGGTATAAGTTGTGGTATAGGATGTGGTATAGGGCTTGGTATATGATGTGGTATAGGATATGGTATATGACTTGGTATAAGTTGTGGTACAGGATGTGGTATAGGGCTTGGTATATGACTTGGTATATGATGTGGTATATTCATTGTTATAGGACTTGGTATAGTACTTAAATGCATTACACTCGGATGGTTATTGTAATATAAAGTTTTGCCAAGATTTAGTGTTGGGCTGCAGGAAATCTAGTGACATTAAGTAATTGTAGGGAGAGTAAGGTGATTATACAGCTGCAGCCTGAAGTTAACTTAACTGCTGCAGGATGAGAAATAATTTCTTCATTATTCATATTGCTGGCTGTGCCTCTCTGTTGGATAAATGGAGCTCTGGGAAGATTCAGGGGTGTGTGTTTGTGTGATGTTTTTGCCTATAATAATTCAGTGTGGATTTCATTACAGTAACTTCAGAGGACTCTCCAGGGAAGTTTGTGTAGAAAGCCATGGAGCTCTGTAACCCCATATAGTCTGGGGCAGAGACTAACATTTCACACTGGCGGCGTATCTATCCTAGTCCCACTATACAGTTATCTACTTCCTGAGGAGTTACCATGGCAACGGGCTATATTGCATATCTGGAGGAGTTATCAGGAAGCAGTATTTTGTCGTAGAATCAAAAAACAGAATACATATTTGCTGCATATGTACAGTGTTTTAGGACATTATGTAGTTTAATTTTTTTTAAGGAAAATTGTTTGGCTGCAAAATTTGCTGAGGCTTCTAATAGTCTATTACCCATTAGTATGTATGTACTGTACTTTATGTGTGGTTGCAGTTGTCTATGTTCTGCCCCTTGTCATGGAATTATTCTAATCAAAAGAGAGATTTAGATTTCTTCAAAACAACACAACTTTATAATTTAATTACTACACTAACGGAGTTGGTCGGTAACCACCCTTAAGGTAATCACTGAGAACTCTAAGAGCAGAACTAAGCCACAGCATTTCATAGTTAAGACATATTCTCCTGAATATGTGACAAACAACAGATTTGTGAAATTATACGAAGGTACATTGTGCTCTCATGCAACATTTACAATGCACCAGGTTTCTGTCTCTAGGTGTTCTCTGAATCTTTCAACGCAAACGGACGTTCAATTTCACCATATATCATTTAACTACTTTGTTAAACAAACATACTAATGCAACATAGGACACCAGGTCCTTCCCTTAATTCATGAAGTCCAGTATTCATCTGCCACGTGGGAGAAATAAACTGGAGGGAGGTTCTGCCTGGCACCGGCAGTCAGGCACACAGACACCAATCATGGATTGGAATGCAGTCTTTAGGTTTTATCACCTAGGCATCTTAAATCAACTGTCAGCGTTACGCCTCAGAGACTCATTTCAGAAGAACAGACATTGTAAAAATACTAATATGAATACATTCTAATATAAAAGTAATGTGATTAACATAATGATGTAATTCTACTACACCCTATTGATATAGTGTTGTGATTCCTGCAGGCCTGACAACCACTTCCTAGAAGCCATCTGCTGTTTCCCAATGGTCTACTTCATGGCCGGAACTATAGATAAGTAGGTGTTCATTACTCTTTCGTTACTGGAACGCCTCACTTCACAGAATTCCAATGACCCTGGTCAATTCCAATGACATCCCAATGACATTATGCAGTGCCTCCCTCATTTACACATTAATTAGCTATACAGTGCATTTGGAAAGTACACGTTACAGCCTTATTCTGAAATTGATGAAGTTGTTGTTTTTCCGAATCAATCTACACACAATATCCCCTAATGACAAAGCAAAAAACACAAATTGTTGCAAATGTATTCAAAATAAAACATTTAAAATATCATATATATATTAGTATTCAGACCCTTTACTCAGTACTTTGTTGAAGCACCTTTGGCAGCGATTACAGCCTCGAGTCTTCTTTGGTATGATGCTACAAGCTTGGCACACCAGTATTTAGGGAGTTTCTCCCATTCTTCTCTGCAGATCCTCTCAAACTCTGTCAGGTTGGATGGGGAGCATCGCTGCACCGCTATTTTCAGGTCTCTCCAGAGATGTTCGATCGGGTTCAGGTCCGGGCTCTGGCAGAGCCACTCAAGGACATTAAGAGACTTGTCCCAAAGCCACTCCTGCGTTGTCTTGGCTGTGTGCATCTCAAGGATGATCAATGGAAACAGGATGTCCAAAACCTTTTTTCGCTTTCTATTTATGTTAAATAATTTTAATTCATCCATTTTAAAATAAGGCTGTAACTTAACAAAATGTGGAAAAAGTCAAGGGGTCTGTATACTTTCCGAATGCACTGTATATTATGTATATTACTATCCAGGGGATTTGCAATTAACGAGTGTCTAATGACATATTATAGGTCAGATAAAAGTCACAAATGTTATAATATGATATATTGTGTTGGTTTCTCTTTGTGGCAGCTTGTCACGAAGTGTTGTGTTATGATGGGTTCTCTTTGTGGCAGCCTGGACAATCTTCTGCAGTGTGGCATCATCTATGCTGATAACCTGGTGGTGGTGGACAAGGAGAGCACCATGAGTGCTGAGGAGGACTATATGGCAGACGCCAAAACCATAGTCAACGTACAGACCATGTTCAGGTATGCTGTGAGATGCCTGCTTCTATGTTTAATGATATACAGTAAATGCGCTGCACACAGATTGGTTGCAGGTCTTCATTTCAAGTAACCTATTACGGCACAGTGTGGACTACTTGCAGTATAGTAAATCATTATAAATACTCTGTCTTTAAAATTCAAGAGGGAAAATCATTTTTCAAGCATGGAACTGACATAAAACAATGAAATACACTCTGGGAATTCAAAGTCATTTGAAATTCAGATGAAAGTATCAGATGAAAGTCTCAGATGAAAGTCTCAGATGACAGTCAGATGAAAGTGTTAGATGACAGTCAGATGAAAGTGTTAGATGAAAGTCAAATTAAAGTGTTAGATGAGAGTCAGATGGAAGTGTCAGATGAAGGTGTTAGATGACAGTCAGATGGAAGTGTCAGATGAAGGTGTTAGATGACAGTCAGATGGAAGTGTCAGATGAAGGTGTTAGATGACAGTCAGATGAAAGTGTTAGATGATGTTGTTGTTTTTCATGAAAGTAAAATGAATAAACCATTGGGTGAAACTGTATTAAACAGCATCTATCAGGGTAGAAACGTTTCATTCAACATCCCAAAACTGAAACCATGCATCACTGCTAGATTGGTACTTACCCATGAGCCCAAAGCATTGAATCTCTTTGACTCCTTCCTTCCTTCCTTCCTACTCTCAATTCAATTCAAGGGGCTTTATTGGCATGGGAAACATGTGTTAACATTGCCAAAGCAAGTGAGGTAGATAATATATAAAGTGAATATATAAAGTGAAATAAACAATACAAATTAACAGTAAACATTACACATACAGAAGTTTCAAAACAATAAAGACATTACAAATGTCATATTATGTATATATACAGTGTTGTAACAATGTACAAATGGTTAAAGTACACAAGGGAAAATAAATAAGCATAAATATGGGTTGTATTTACAATGGTGTTTGTTCTTCACTGGTTGCCCTTTTCTTGTGGCAACAGGTCACAAATCTTGCTGCTGTGATGGCACACTGTGGAATTTCACCCAGTAGATATGTGAGTTTATCAAAATTGGGTTTGTTTTCAAATTCTTTGTGGATCTGTGTAATCTGAGGGAAATATGTGTCTCTAATATGGTCATACATTTGCCAGGAGGTTAGGAAGTTAGGAAGAATGCCTTTGCCTTGTCTCACAGCTTTGTGGAAGTTACCTGTGGCGCTGATGTTTAGGCCAAGGTATGTATAGTTTTTTGTGTGCTCTAGGGCAATGGTGTCTAGATGGAATTTGTATTTGTGGTCCTGGCGACTGGACCTTTTTTGGAACACCATTATTTTGGTCTTACTGAGATTTACTGTCAGGGCCCAGGTCTGGCAGAATCTGTGCAGAATATCTAGGTGCTGCAGTAGGCCCTCCTTGGTTCGTGACAGAAGCACCAGATCATAGGCAAACAGTAGACATTTGACTGCAGATTCTAGTAGGGTGAGGCCAGGTGCTGCAGACTTTTCTAGTGCCCGCGCCAATTCGTTGATATATATGTTGAAGAGGGTGAGGCTTAAGCTGCATCCCTGTCTCACCCCACAGCCCTGTGGGAAGAAATGTGTGTGTTGTTTGATTTTATAATGTCATGTTTTACCTCCAACACCACTTTCCGTCAATTTGTATAGCAGACCCTCATGCCAAATTGAGTCAAAGGCTTTTTTGAAATCAACAAAGCATGAGAAGACTTTGTCTTTGTTTTGGTTTGTTTGGTTGTCAATTAGGGTATGCAGGGTGAATACATGGTCTGTTGTATGGTAATTTGGTAAAAAGCCAATTTAACATTTGCTCAGTACATTGTTTTCATTGAGTAAATGTACAAGTCTGCTGTTAATGATAATGCAGAGGATTTTCCCAAGGTTGCTGTTGACGCATATCCCACGGTAGTTATTGGGGTCAAATTTGTCTCCACTTTTGTGGATTGGGGTGATCAGTCCTTGGTTCCAAATATTGGGGAAGATGCCAGAGCTAAGGATGATGTTAAAGAGTTTTAGTATAGCCAATTGGAATTTGTTGTCTGTATATTTTATAATTTCATTAAGGATACCATCAACACCACATGCCTTTTTGGGTTGGATGGTTTTTATTTTGTCCTGTAGCTCATTCAAGGTAATTGGAGAATCCAGTCGGTTCTGGTAGTCTTTAATAGTTGGTTCTGGGGTTTGTATTTGGTCCTGTATATGTTTTTGCTCTTTATTCTTTGTTATAGAGCCAAAAAGATTGGAGAAGTGGTTTACCCATACATCTCCATTTTGGATAGATAATTCTTCGTGTTGTAGTTTGTTAAGTGTTTTCCAATTTTCCCAGAAGTGTTTAGAGTCTATGGATTCTTCAATTACATTGAGCTGATTTCTGACGTGCTGTTCCTTCTTTTTCCGTAGTGTATTTCTGTATTGTTTTAGTGATTCACCATAGTGAAGGCATAGACTCAGGTGTTCCGGGTCTCTATGTTTTTGGTTGGACAGGTTTCTCAATTTCTTTCTTAAATCTTCATCAAAACATTTGTCATTGTTGTTCATTTTCTTCGGTTTTCTATTTGAGATTTTTAGATTTGATAGGGAAGCTGAGAGTTCAAATATACTGTTAAGATTTTCTACTGCCAAGTTTACACCTTCACTATTATAGTGGAGCGTTTTACCCAGGAAATTGTCTAAAAGGGATTGAATTTGTTGTTGCCTAATTGTTTTTTGGTAGGTTTCCAAACTGCATTCCTTCCATCTATAGCATTTCTTAATGTTACTCAGTTCCTTTGGCTTTGATGCCTCATGATTGAGATTTGCTCTGTTCAAGTAGACTGTGATTTTGCTGTGGTCTGATAGGGGTGTCAGTGGGCTGACTGTGAACGCTCTAAGAGACTCTGGGTTGAGGTCAGTGATAAAGTAGTCTACAGTACTACTGCCAAGAGATGAGCTATAGGTGTACCTACCATAGGAGTCCCCTCGAAGCCTACCATTGACTATGTACATACCCAGCGTGCGACAGAGCTGCAGGAGTTGTGACCCGTTTTTGTTGGTTATGTTGTCATAGTTGTGCCTCGGGGGGCATATGGGGAGGGAATGCTGTCATCTCCAGGTAGGTGTTTGTCCCTTTGTGTGCTGAGGGTGTCAGGTTCTTGTCCAGTTCTGGCATTTAGGTCACCACAGACTAGTACATGTCCCTGAGCCTGGAAATTATTTATTTCCCCCTCCAGGATGGAGAAGCTGTCTTCATTAAAGTATGGTGATTCTAGTGGGGGGATATAGGTAGCACACAGGAGGACATTTTTCTCTGTTAATTAAGATAATTTCCTTTTGAATTTCTCTCTCTCTCTCCTCTTCCACCACCCTCTCCCTCTATCTACCCATCTATCCCTCCAGGCTGTTCCCCAGTCTTAGTATCATCACTGAGCTGACCCACCCCTCCAACATGAGATTTATGCAGTTCAGAGCTAAGGACTGCTATTCTCTGGCTCTCTCCAAACTAGAGAAGGTGAGTTCAGCGTGGGGGCATGTAACTCCTCCATCTTTAGATCTGAGGCTTCAGCCCTCATTACTGACTCTCTGTCTGTGTGGATGTCATGTGGGAGGTGAACTCTGTTACACAGACTCAGACATGAAGATATAAAGCTCTGGACTGGGTTAACAAACCAGCTGATGACATTTCATGTGCTCTCTCTCCCTTCCCTCTTTCTCTCATTCTCTATCTCCTCCCTCTCCTCTCTCTCTTCCCCCTCCCCCTCTCTATCTCCTCCCTCTCCCCTATCTGCTCTATCCTCCAATTCTCTCTCTCTTCTCCCTCCCTTTCTCTCTCCTTCCCTCCCCCTCTCTCTGCTCTCTCCTCCCTCTCCCTCTTATAGATAGAGCGTGATAAGGGTTCCAACTTGGCCTTCATGTTCCGTCTGCCGTTCGCTGCAGGCAGAGTGTTCAGTATCAGTATGCTGGATACGCTGCTCTACCAGGTGGGTATTAGGGGTTATATCCCAAATAGCAACCTTTTCCATATGTAGTGCATTACGTTTGACCAGGGCCATAGGGACTGAAGACATTTCTGAATATGTAGAGAATAGGATACCATTTGGGACTTAGCTAGGGAGTTTGTCTACCTTGTCTCAGCCAGCAGAGTGTAAATGGACTGTTTGATCAGCTTTTTTTTTTTTTTTTTTTTTTTTTTTTTTTTTTTTTACCTTTATTTTACTAGGCAAGTCAGTTAAGAACAAATTCTTATTTTCAATGACGGCCTAGGAACAGTGGGTTAACTGCCTGTTCAGGGGCAGAACGACAGATTTTGTACCTTGTCAGCTCGGGGATTTGAACTTGCAACCTTTCGGTTACTAGGCCAATGCTCTAACCACTAGGCTACCCTGCCGCCCCAGGGTAGTCTCTCCCGTAGGCACAGATCTATGATCAGCTTAGTCTCTCCCGTAGGCACAGATCTATGATCAGCTTAGTCTCTCCCGTAGGCACAGATCTATGCTCAGATTAGTCTCTCCCGTAGGCACAGATATATGATCAGCTTAGTCTCTCCCGTAGGCATATATCTATGATCAGCTTAGTCTCTCCCTTAGGCACAGATCTATGATCAGTTTAGTCTCTCCCTTAGGCACAGATCTATGATCAGCTTAGTCTCTCCCTTAGGCACAGATCTATGATCAGCTTACCTTCTCTAAATCTGAACTATTAGGTGGAGAACCTCAAAACTGATCTTAACTCAGTGTCTCAAGGCAATACTAATCATATGTTTAAGTGTGATCATGTGATCATTCAGTAGTTTCTTACCCCTACTCTATAATGTTTCCTCTGGGCCTAGAAATTAGCATTTTCAGTCTATGGTTCCTCCTGTTTGTTAATGCATTCTCTTGTTTTTTACAGTCATTTGTGAAGGACTATATGATTCCCATAGCAAGACTTCTACTAGGCCTGGACACCACACCAGGGTCGGGTTACCTGTGTGCAGTAAGTATGGATATCTACAGTATGTTAGGATGTGTGTACTGTAAGTGTGTGGGTGTGTGCGTGCGTGCGTGCGTCCGTGTGTGTGTGTGTGCGTGCGTGTGTGTGTGTGTACTGAATGTGTCTACTTCCCTGCTCTTCCCCAGATGAAGGTGACAGAGGAGGACCTGTGGATCAGGACATACGGCAGGTTGTTCCAGAAGCTGTGTTCCTCCAGTGCTGAGATTCCTATAGGCATCTACCGTACAGAGTCTCACATGTTCCCCTCTTCTGAGGTAAGACAGAATGGACACAGACCCTGTTCAAATACTTTAAAGATGCATCCTTCCTTCCGTTCTGCCTTTCTTCATTCCTTCCTACCTTCCTTCATTCATTCCTTAATTCCTTTCTTCCTTCCCTTCTTTCTTCCTTTTTGGCCTTAGAAGGATACTTCAGGGTTTTTTCATACTTGACACAGAGACATAAAAATTGTATCTACCAGTTGATCTGACTCTGGGGAAGTAGATAAAGGGCCTCGTTGCCAAAATCCCAAAGTATCTCTTATTTTGTTCCTTCCTTGTTGAGGTAAGTGAAAGCAATAGGGATAGTAACCTTGCTTTCACTTGTCAAATCACATAATGATCAGTGATTGTCTCAAGGGTGAGAAAAAAGGAAGGATGCATTCTGAAAAAGTATTTGAACAAGCCCGCCTCTGAGTCATCCATAGATTATGGCCAATATATTTGTGCTATAATTGTGCTGCTATTCATTGTAATGATGCTTCATATGCGTCAATTCGTTATTTGGTGCTGCAATTCATACACACAAACATTCTTGGTCAAGTAAATAATATTTACTATTGTCAATGCTACTCTGTTCATTTTTTTTTACTTCATCCATGGTGTGTTTTTGTTTGTTTGGTCTGTCTCATTCCTAGTTAAAGGATGGGTACCCACAGGTAAGATGGCATTATGGTCACATAACTGTCATTATCTGCTGAAATGTGCAGTGCATCAAAAAAGAACAGCAACTATGTAGCTATTCTGTTTTATTCAGCATTAAACACTTTGGTGAAGCTGTCACCCATAATGCATCATAAATGCTTCCAGTTTATAGAACTTCTATCGCTGATGGAAAGTGTTAACAAAACATCCTATTGGATCCTCATACTGTCCACACAGTTGATATGGTATTAACCCTTCACCCTCCCTCTAGTCTCATCACAGTTGGTATGGTATTAACCCTTCACCCTCCCTCTAGTCTCATCACAGTTGATATGGTATTAACCCTTCACCCTCCCTCTAGTCTCATCACAGTTGATATGGTATTAACCCTTCACCCTCCCTCTAGTCTCATCACAGTTGATATGGTATTAACCCTTCACCCTCCCTCTAGTCTCATCACAGTTGGTATGGTATTAACCCTTCACCCTCCCTCTAGTCTCATCACAGTTGATATGGTATTAACCCTTCACCCTCCCTCTAGTCTCATCACAGTTGGTATGGTATTAACCCTTCACCCTCCCTCTAGTCTCATACTGTCCACACAGTTGATATGGTATTAACCCTTCACCCTCCCTCTAGTCTCATCACAGTTGATATGGTATTAACCCTTCACCCTCCCTCTAGTCTCATCACAGTTGGTATGGTATTAACCCTTCACCCTCCCTCTAGTCTCATCACAGTTGGTATGGTATTAACCCTTCACCCTCCCTCTAGTCTCATCACAGTTGATATGGTATTAACCCTTCACCCTCCCTCTAGTCTCATCACAGTTGATATGGTATTAACCCTTCACCCTCCCTCTAGTCTCATCACAGTTGATATGGTATTAACCCTTCACCCTCCCTCTAGTCTCATACTGTCCACACAGTTGATATGGTATTAACCCTTCACCCTCCCTCTAGTCTCATCACACAGTTGATATGGTATTAACCCTTCACCCTCCCTCTAGTCTCATCACAGTTGATATGGTATTAACCCTTCACCCTCCCTCTAGTCTCATCACAGTTGGTATGGTATTAACCCTTCACCCTCCCTCTAGTCTCATCACAGTTGATATGGTATTAACCCTTCACCCTCCCTCTAGTCTCATCACAGTTGGTATGGTATTAACCCTTCACCCTCCCTCTTAGTCTCATACTGTCCACACAGTTGATATTGTATTAACCTTTAACCCTCCCTCTAGTCTCATCACAGTTGATATGGTATTAACCCTTCATCCTCCCTCTAGTCTCATCACAGTTGGTATGGTATTAACCCTTCACCCTCCCTCTAGTCTCATCACAGTTGATATGGTATTAACCCTTCACCCTCCCTCTAGTCTCATCACAGTTTGTATGGTATTAACCCTTCACCCTCCCTCTAGTCTCATACTGTCCACACAGTTGATATGGTATTAACCCTTCACCCTCCCTCTAGTCTCATCACAGTTGATATGGTATTAACCCTTCACCCTCCCTCTAGTCTCATCACAGTTGATATGGTATTAACCCTTCACCCTCCCTCTAGTCTCATCACAGTTGATATGGTATTAACCCTTCACCCTCCCTCTAGTCTCATCACAGTTGATATGGTATTAACCCTTCACCCTCCCTCTAGTCTCATCACAGTTGGTATGGTATTAACCCTTCACCCTCCCTCTAGTCTCATCACAGTTGATATGGTATTAACCCTTCACCCTCCCTCTAGTCTCATCACAGTTGGTATGGTATTAACCCTTCACCCTCCCTCTAGTCTCATACTGTCCACACAGTTGATATGGTATTAACCCTTCACCCTCCCTCTAGTCTCATCACAGTTGATATGGTATTAACCCTTCACCCTCCCTCTAGTCTCATCACAGTTGATATGGTATTAACCCTTCACCCTCCCTCTAGTCTCATCACAGTTGGTATGGTATTAACCCTTCACCCTCCCTCTAGTCTCATCACAGTTGATATGGTATTAACCCTTCACCCTCCCTCTAGTCTCATCACAGTTGATATGGTATTAACCCTTCACCCTCCCTCTAGTCTCATCACAGTTGATATGGTATTAACCCTTCACCCTCCCTCTAGTCTCATCACAGTTGGTATGGTATTAACCCTTCACCCTCCCTCTAGTCTCATCACAGTTGATATGGTATTAACCCTTCACCCTCTAGTCTCATCACAGTTGGTATGGTATTAACCCTTCACCCTCCCTCTAGACTCATCACAGTTGTATGGTATTAACCCTTCACAGTCTCATCACAGTTGATATGGTATTAACCCTTCACCCTCCCTCTAGTCTCATCACAGTTGATATGGTATTAACCCTTCACCCTCCCTCTAGTCTCATCACAGTTGATATGGTATTAACCCTTCACCCTCCCTCTAGTCTCATCACAGTTGGTATGGTATTAACCCTTCACCCTCCCTCTAGTCTCATCACAGTTGATATGGTATTAACCCTTCACCCTCCCTCTAGTCTCATCACAGTTGATATGGTATTAACCCTTCACCCTCCCTCTAGTCTCATCACAGTTGATATGGTATTAACCCTTCACCCTCCCTCTAGTCTCATCACAGTTGATATGGTATTAACCCTTCACCCTCCCCCTAGTCTCATACTGTCCACACAGTTGATATGGTATTAACCCTTCACCCTCCCTCTAGTCTCATCACAGTTGATATGGTATTAACCCTTCACCCTCCCTCTAGTCTCATCACAGTTGATATGGTATTAACCCTTCACCCTCCCTCTAGTCTCATCACAGTTGATATGGTATTAACCCTTCACCCTCCCCCTAGTCTCATACTGTCCACACAGTTGATATGGTATTAACCCTTCACCCTCCCTCTAGTCTCATACTGTCCACACAGTTGATATGGTATTAACCCTTCACCCTCCCTCTAGTCTCACACTGTCCACACAGTTGATGTGGTATTAACCCTTCACCCACCCTCTAGTCTCATCACAGTTGATAGGGTATTAACCCTTCACCCTCCCTCTAGTCTCATCACAGATGGTATGGTATTAACCCTTCACCCTCGCTCTAGTCTCATCACAGTTGATATGGTATTAACCCTTCACCCTCCCTCTAGTCTCATCACAGTTGATATGGTATTAACCCTTCACCCTCCCTCTAGTCTCATACTGTCCACACAGTTGATATGGTATTAACCCTTCACCCTCCCTCTAGTCTCATACTGTCCACACAGTTGATATGGTATTAACCCTTCACCCTCCCTCTAGTCTCATCACAGTTGATATGGTATTAACCCTTCACCCTCCCTCTAGTCTCATCACAGTTGGTATGGTATTAACCCTTCACCCTCCCTCTAGTCTCATCACAGTTGATATGGTACTAACCCTTCACCCTCCCTCTAGTCTCATCACAGTTGGTATGGTATTAACCCTTCACCCTCCCTCTTAGTCTCATACTGTCCACACAGTTGATATTGTATTAACCTTTAACCCTCCCTCTAGTCTCATCACAGTTGATATGGTATTAACCCTTCACCTCCCTCTAGTCTCATCACAGTTGATATGGTATTAACCCTTCACCCTCCCTCTAGTCTCATCACAGTTGATATGGTATTAACCCTTCACCCTCCCTCTAGTCTCATCACAGTTGATATGGTATTAACCCTTCACCCTCCCTCTAGTCTCATCACAGTTGATATGGTATTAACCCTTCACCCTCCCTCTAGTCTCATCACAGTTGATATGGTATTAACCCTTCACCCTCCCTCTAGTCTCATCACAGTTGATATGGTATTAACCCTTCACCCTCCCTCTAGTCTCATCACAGTTGATATGGTATTAACCCTTCACCCTCCCTCTAGTCTCATCACAGTTGATATGGTATTAACCCTTCACCCTCCCTCTAGTCTCATCACAGTTGATATGGTATTAACCCTTCACCCTCCCTCTAGTCTCATCACAGTTGGTATGGTATTAACCCTTCACCCTCCCTCTAGTCTCATCACAGTTGATATGGTATTAACCCTTCACCCTCCCTCTAGTCTCATCACAGTTGGTATGGTATTAACCCTTCACCCTCCCTCTAGTCTCATCACACAGTTGATATGGTATTAACCCTTCACCCTCCCTCTAGTCTCATCACAGTTGATATGGTATTAACCCTTCACCCTCCCTCTAGTCTCATCACAGTTGATATGGTATTAACCCTTCACCCTCCCTCTAGTCTCATCACAGTTGGTATGGTATTAACCCTTCACCCTCCCTCTAGTCTCATCACAGTTGATATGGTATTAACCCTTCACCCTCCCTCTAGTCTCATCACAGTTGATATGGTATTAACCCTTCACCCTCCCTCTAGTCTCATCACAGTTGATATGGTATTAACCCTTCACCCTCCCTCTAGTCTCATCACAGTTGGTATGGTATTAACCCTTCACCCTCCCTCTAGTCTCATCACAGTTGATATGGTATTAACCCTTCACCCTCCCTCTAGTCTCATCACAGTTGGTATGGTATTAACCCTTCACCCTCCCTCTAGTCTCATCTGTCCACACAGTTGATATGGTATTAACCCTTCACCCTCCCTCTAGTCTCATCACAGTTGATATGGTATTAACCCTTCACCCTCCCTCTAGTCTCATCACAGTTGATATGGTATTAACCCTTCACCCTCCCTCTAGTCTCATCACAGTTGATATGGTATTAACCCTTCACCCTCCCTCTAGTCTCATCACAGTTGATATGGTATTAACCCTTCACCCTCCCTCTAGTCTCATCACAGTTGATATGGTATTAACCCTTCACCCTCCCTCTAGTCTCATCACAGTTGATATGGTATTAACCCTTCACCCTCCCTCTAGTCTCATCACAGTTGGTATGGTATTAACCCTTCACCCTCCCCCTAGTCTCATACTGTCCACACAGTTGATATGGTATTAACCCTTCACCCTCCCTCTAGTCTCATCACAGTTGATATGGTATTAACCCTTCACCCTCCCTCTAGTCTCATCACAGTTGATATGGTATTAACCCTTCACCCTCCCTCTAGTCTCATCACAGTTGATATGGTATTAACCCTTCACCCTCCCTCTAGTCTCATCACAGTTGATATGGTATTAACCCTTCACCCTCCCTCTAGTCTCATCACAGTTGGTATGGTATTAACCCTTCACCCTCCCTCTAGTCTCATCACACAGTTGATATGGTATTAACCCTTCACCCTCCCTCTAGTCTCATACTGTCCACACAGTTGATATGGTATTAACCCTTCACCCTCCCTCTTGTCTCACACTGTCCACACAGTTGATATGGTATTAACCCTTCACCCTCCCTCTAGTCTCATCACAGTTGATATGGTATTAACCCTTCACCCTCCCTCTAGTCTCATCACAGTTGGTATGGTATTAACCCTTCACCCTCCCTCTAGTCTCATCACAGTTGATATGGTATTAACCCTTCACCCTCCCTCTAGTCTCATCACAGTTGGTATGGTATTAACCCTTCACCCTCCCTCTAGTCTCATACTGTCCACACAGTTGATATGGTATTAACCTTTCACCCTCCCTCTAGTCTCATCACAGTTGATATGGTATTAACCCTTCACCCTCCCTCTAGTCTCATCACAGTTGGTATGGTATTAACCCTTCACCCTCCCTCTAGTCTCATCACAGTTGATATGGTATTAACCCTTCACCCTCCCTCTAGTCTCATCACAGTTGGTATGGTATTAACCCTTCACCCTCCCTCTAGTCTCATACTGCCCACACAGTTGATATGGTATTAACCCTTCACCCTCCCTCTAGTCTCATACTGTCCACACAGTTGATATGGTATTAACCCTTCACCCTCCCTCTAGTCTCATCACAGTTGATATGGTATTAACCCTTCACCCTCCCTCTAGTCTCATCACAGTTGGTATGGTATTAACCCTTCACCCTCCCTCTAGTCTCATCACAGTTGATATGGTATTAACCCTTCACCCTCCCTCTAGTCTCATCACAGTTGGTATGGTATTAACCCTTCACCCTCCCTCTAGTCTCATACTGTCCACACAGTTGATATTGTATTAACCTTTCACCCTCCCTCTAGTCTCATCACAGTTGATATGGTATTAACCCTTCACCCTCCCTCTAGTCTCATCACAGTTGGTATGGTATTAACCCTTCACCCTCCCTCTAGTCTCATCACAGTTGATATGGTATTAACCCTTCACCCTCCCTCTAGTCTCATCACAGTTGGTATGGTATTAACCCTTCACCCTCCCTCTAGTCTCATACTGTCCACACAGTTGATATGGTATTAACCCTTCACCCTCCCGCTAGTCTCATCACAGTTGATGTGGTATTAACCTTTCACCCTCCCTCTAGTCTCATCACAGTTGATATGGTATTAACCCTTCACCCTCCCTCTAGTCTCATCACAGTTGGTATGGTATTAACCCTTCACCCTCCCTCTAGTCTCATCACAGTTGGTATGGTATTAACCCTTCACCCTCCCTCTAGTCTCATCACAGTTGATATGGTATTAACCCTTCACCCTCCCTCTAGTCTCATCACAGTTGATATGGTATTAACCCTTCACCCTCCCTCTAGTCTCATCACAGTTGGTATGGTATTAACCCTTCACCCTCCCTCTAGTCTCATCACACAGTTGATATGGTATTAACCCTTCACCCTCCCTCTAGTCTCATCACAGTTGATATGGTATTAACCCTTCACCCTCCCTCTAGTCTCATCACAGTTGATATGGTATTAACCCTTCACCCTCCCTCTAGTCTCATCACAGTTGGTATGGTATTAACCCTTCACCCTCCCTCTAGTCTCATCACAGTTGATATGGTATTAACCCTTCACCCTCCCTCTAGTCTCATCACAGTTGGTATGGTATTACCCTTCACCCTCCCTCTAGTCTCATCACAGTTGGTCCACACAGTTGATATGGTATTAACCTTTCACCCTCCCTCTAGTCTCATCACAGTTGATATGGTATTAACCCTTCACCCTCCCTCTAGTCTCATCACAGTTGGTATGGTATTAACCCTTCACCCTCCCTCTAGTCTCATCACAGTTGATATGGTATTAACCCTTCACCCTCCCTCTAGTCTCATCACAGTTGGTATGGTATTAACCCTTCACCCTCCCTCTAGTCTCATACTGTCCACACAGTTGATATGGTATTAACCCTTCACCCTCCCTCTAGTCTCATCACAGTTGATATGGTATTAACCCTTCACCCTCCCTCTAGTCTCATCACAGTTGATATGGTATTAACCCTTCACCCTCCCTCTAGTCTCATCACAGTTGGTATGGTATTAACCCTTCACCCTCCCTCTAGTCTCATCAAAGTTGATATGGTATTAACCCTTCACCCTCCCTCTAGTCTCATCACAGTTGATATGGTATTAACCCTTCACCCTCCCTCTAGTCTCATCACAGTTGGTATGGTATTAACCCTTCACCCTCCCTCTAGTCTCATCACAGTTGATATGGTATTAACCCTTCACCCTCCCTCTAGTCTCATCACCCTTCAGTTGTTGTATGGTATTAACCCTTCACCCTCCCTCTAGTCTAGTCTCATCCCTCTAGTCTCACACAGTTGATATGGTATTAACCCTTCACCCTCCCTCTAGTCTCATCACAGTTGGTATGGTATTAACCCTTCACCCTCCCTCTAGTCTCATCACAGTTGATATGGTATTAACCCTTCACCCTCCCTCTAGTCTCATCACAGTTGGTATGGTATTACCCTTCACCCTCCCTCTAGTCTCATACTGTCCACACAGTTGATATGGTATTAACCGTTCACCCTCCCTCTAGTCTCATCACAGTTGATATGGTATTAACCCTACACCCTCCCTCTAGTCTCATCACAGTTGGTATGGTATTAACCCTTCACCCTCCCTCTAGTCTCATCACAGTTGGTATGGTATTAACCCTTCACCCTCCCTCTAGTCTCATCAAAGTTGATATGGTATTAACCCTTCACCCTCCCTCTAGTCTCATCACAGTTGATATGGTATTAACCCTTCACCCTCCCTCTAGTCTCATCACAGTTGATATGGTATTAACCCTTCACCCTCCCTCTAGTCTCATCACAGTTGATATGGTATTAACCCTTCACCCTCCCTCTAGTCTCATCACAGTTGGTATGGTATTAACCCTTCACCCTCCCTCTAGTCTCATCACAGTTGATATGGTATTAACCCTTCACCCTCCCTCTAGTCTCATCACAGTTGATATGGTATTAACCCTTCACCCTCCCTCTAGTCTCATCACAGTTGAATGGTATTAACCCTTCACCCTCCCTCTAGTCTCATCACAGTTGGTATGGTATTAACCCTTCACTCTCCCCAAAGTCTCATACTGTCCACACAGTTGATATGGTATTAACCCTTCACCCTCCCTCTAGTCTCATCACAGTTGATATGGTATTAACCCTTCACCCTCCCTCTAGTCTCATCACAGTTGATATGGTATTAACCCTTCACCCTCCCTCTAGTCTCATCACAGTTGGTATGGTATTAACCCTTCACCCTCCCTCTAGTCTCATCAAAGTTGATATGGTATTAACCCTTCACCCTCCCTCTAGTCTCATCACAGTTGATATGGTATTAACCCTTCACCCTCCCTCTAGTCTCATCACAGTTGGTATGGTATTAACCCTTCACCCTCCCTCTAGTCTCATCACAGTTGATATGGTATTAACCCTTCACCCTCCCTCTAGTCTCATCACAGTTGGTATGGTATTACCCTTCACCCTCCCTCTAGTCTCATACTGTCCACACAGTTGATATGGTATTAACCTTTCACCCTCCCTCTAGTCTCATCACAGTTGATATGGTATTAACCCTTCACCCTCCCTCTAGTCTCATCACAGTTGGTATGGTATTAACCCTTCACCCTCCCTCTAGTCTCATCACAGTTGGTATGGTATTAACCCTTCACTCTCCCCAAAGTCTCATACTGTCCACACAGTTGATATGGTATTAACCCTTCACCCTCCCTCTAGTCTCATCACAGTTGATATGGTATTAACCCTTCACCCTCCCTCTAGTCTCATCACAGTTGATATGGTATTAACCCTTCACCCTCCCTCTAGTCTCATCACAGTTGGTATGGTATTAACCCTTCACCCTCCCTCTAGTCTCATCAAAGTTGATATGGTATTAACCCTTCACCCTCCCTCTAGTCTCATCACAGTTGATATGGTATTAACCCTTCACCCTCCCTCTAGTCTCATCACAGTTGGTATGGTATTAACCCTTCACCCTCCCTCTAGTCTCATCACAGTTGATATGGTATTAACCCTTCACCCTCCCTCTAGTCTCATCACAGTTGGTATGGTATTACCCTTCACCCTCCCTCTAGTCTCATACTGTCCACACAGTTGATATGGTATTAACCTTTCACCCTCCCTCTAGTCTCATCACAGTTGATATGGTATTAACCCTTCACCCTCCCTCTAGTCTCATCACAGTTGGTATGGTATTAACCCTTCACCCTCCCTCTAGTCTCATCACAGTTGATATGGTATTAACCCTTCACCCTCCCTCTAGTCTCATCACAGTTGGTATGGTATTAACCCTTCACCCTCCCTCTAGTCTCATACTGTCCACACAGTTGATATGGTATTAACCCTTCACCCTCCCTCTAGTCTCATCACAGTTGATATGGTATTAACCCTTCACCCTCCCTCTAGTCTCATCACAGTTGATATGGTATTAACCCTTCACCCTCCCTCTAGTCTCATCACAGTTGGTATGATATTAACCCTTCACCCTCCCTCTAGTCTCATCAAAGTTGATATGGTATTAACCCTTCACCCTCCCTCTAGTCTCATCACAGTTGATATGGTATTAACCCTTCACCCTCCCTCTAGTCTCATCACAGTTGAATGGTATTAACCCTTCACCCTCCCTCTAGTCTCATCACAGTTGGTATGGTATTAACCCTTCACTCTCCCCAAAGTATCATACTGTCCACACAGTTGATATGGTATTAACCCTTCACCCTCCCTCTAGTCTCATCACAGTTGATATGGTATTAACCCTTCACCCTCCCTCTAGTCTCATCACAGTTGATATGGTATTAACCCTTCACCCTCCCCCTAGTCTCATACTTTCCACACAGTTGATATGGTATTAACCCTTCACCCTCCCTCTAGTCTCATACTGTCCACACAGTTGATATGGTATTAACCCTTCACCCTCCCTCTAGTCTCATCACAGTTGGTATGGTATTAACCCTTCACCCTCCCTCTAGTCTCATCACAGTTGATATGGTATTAACCCTTCACCCTCCCTCTAGTCTCATCACAGTTGGTATGGTATTAACCCTTCACCCTCCCTCTAGTCTCATACTGTCCACACAGTTGATATGGTATTAACCCTTCACCCTCCCTCTAGTCTCATCACAGTTGATATGGTATTAACCCTTCACCCTCCCTCTAGTCTCATACTGTCCACACAGTTGATATGGTATTAACCCTTCACCCTCCCTCTAGTTGGTATATGGTATATGGTATTAACTCATCACAGTTGATATGGTATTAACCCTTCACCCTCCCTCTAGTCTCATCACAGTTGGTATGGTATTAACCCTTCACCCTCCCTCTAGTCTCATCACAGTTGATATGGTATTAACCCTTCACCCTCCCTCTAGTCTCATCACAGTTGGTATGGTATTAACCCTTCACCCTCCCTCTAGTCTCATCACAGTTGGTATGGTATTAACCCTTCACCCTCCCTCTAGTCTCATCACAGTTGATATGGTATTAACCCTTCACCCTCCCCCTAGTCTCATACTGTCCACACAGTTGATATGGTATTAACCCTTCACCCTCCCTCTAGTCTCATCACAGTTGATATGGTATTAACCCTTCACCCTCCCTCTAGTCTCATACTGTCCACACAGTTGATATGGTATTAACCCTTCACCCTCCCTCTAGTCTCATCACAGTTGATATGGTATTAACCCTTCACCCTCCCTCTAGTCTCATCACAGTTGGTATGGTATTAACCCTTCACCCTCCCTCTAGTCTCATCACAGTTGATATGGTATTAACCCTTCACCCTCCCTCTAGTCTCATCACAGTTGGTATGGTATTAACCCTTCACCCTCCCTCTAGTCTCATCACAGTTGGTATGGTATTAACCCTTCACCCTCACTCTAGTCTCATCACAGTTGGTATGGTATTAACCCTTCACCCTCCCCCTAGTCTCAAGTCTCCATCAATGTAGAGGACACTGGCGGTGACGATCAGAGGGACAACAGACGCGATTCATGGAAGGAGAAGACCAGAACACACCGGATGTCCACCACCAGCGAATCAGAACACCCGTTACTGAGGAAGAAGAGCCTCCAGTGGGCGCGGCGTCTGAGCCGTAAGAACATCAAACCTCCAAGCCGCACCGAGCGGTTCTCACAGCAGCGCCTCAACCTGTACCGGCGCTCAGAGAGACAGGAGCTGTCTGAGCTGGTTAAGAACCGCATGAAGCACCTGGGACTGCCCACTGTCGGATATGGTGAGCAGAATGTAACAGGATACCCTGATAGTACTTAGTAACTTAGGGG
>NW_027259257.1:27500-36278 GCF_045791955.1 Oncorhynchus clarkii lewisi | reverse complement strand
CATTAACAGTCTATCCTGTCTGAACTGGGTCAATATCAGTAGAAGCTATTGTGTAGTACTATGCCTGTGTTCCATTAGTAATACCTCCAGTTCATTGGAACCCATGGCTGAGCTGCTCTTTTAGAGGGGTGATAATGTGATTATAGGTTGCAATCCAGGGTGATAGGGAGATTAAAATATTCACACACACACACACACACACACACACACACACACACACACACACACACACACACACATACAAGACCTGTGGATTTAGACCAGGTACAGTATCAGTATGTGTGTGGGTTTGTGTTTGGGTGGTGTGTGTGCATGCAAGCGAGCCTGTGACTGCGTGTGTTAATGTTACCATGTGTGTGTGCACGCATGTGCTTGCGTGTGTCTGTGCGTGCAAGTGTGTATTAGTGTGTGTATTAGTGTGCATTAGTGTGTGTATTAGTGTGTGTATTAGTGTGTGTATTAGTGCGTGTATTAGTGTGTGTATTAGTGCATGTATTAGTGTGTGTATTAGTGTGTGTATTAGTGTGTGTATTAGTGTGTGTATTAGTGTGTATTAGTGTGTGTATTAGTGTGTGTATTAGTGTGCATTAGTGTGTGTATTAGTGTGTGTATTAGTGTGTATTAGTGTGTGTATTAGTGTGTATTAGTGTGTGTATTAGTGTGTGTATTAGTGTGTGTATTAGTGTGTGTATTAGTGTGTGTATTAGTGTGTGTATTAGTGTGTATTAGTGCATGTATTAGTGTGTGTATTAGTGTGTGTATTAGTGTGTGTGTTAGTGTGTGTATTAGTGTGTGTATTAGTGAGTGTATTAGTGTGTGTATTAGTGTGCATTAGTGTGTGTATTAGTGTGTGTATTAGTGTGTATTAGTGTGTGTATTAGTGTGTATTAGTGTGTGTATTAGTGTGTATTAGTGTGTATTAGTGTGTGTATTAGTGTGTGTATTAGTGTGTGTATTAGTGTGTGTATTAGTGTGTATTAGTGTGTGTATTAGTGTGTGTATTAGTGTGTATTAGTGTGTGTATTAGTGTGTGTATAAGTGTGTATTAGTGTGTGTATTAGTGTGTGTATTAGTGTGTGTATTAGTGTGTGTATTAGTGTGTATTAGTGTGTGTATTAGTGTGTGTATTAGTGTGTGTATTAGTGTGTGTATTAGTGTGTATTAGTGTGTGTATTAGTGTGTGTATTAGTGTGTGTATTAGTGTGTGTATTAGTGTGTATTGGTGTGTGTATTAGTGTGTGTATTAGTGTGTGTATTAGTGTGTATTATTGTATATTAGTGTGTATTCGTGTGTATTAGTGTGTATTAGTGTGTATTAGTGTGTATTACTGTGTATATTAGTGTGTGTATTATTGTGTATGAGTGTGTATTAGTGTGTGTATTAGTGTGTGTATTAGTGTGTGTATTAGTGTGTGTATTGGTGTGTATTAGTGTGTATCAGTGTGTATTAGTGTGTTTATTCTAGCTTGGCTCTGTCTCTTGTCAAAAGGTGTGGGCAGTTGGTGCTTTGCTGGAGCCTGTTTCTCAGAGAAGAGCAAATGGAGGGAGCTAAAGGGAGTTGGGCAGGAGCTCACTGGAGCTGAGTACAAGAACCTAACATTTCTGACTGCTTGAGCTCCTGTTCCTCTTATAGAATATTAGCTCAAAAATGTTTTGGAGCTCCTGTGCCTAAATTAAAACAGTACCGGAATCCAAAATACCATTCTCTGATACAAAACCACTCTCTCCCTCGTCTCAGCCCAGGGAAAAACGTCCATCCTTTAGTGGGTTCTCTCATGCTTATACAGTATAGACCCTCCAGAACAAATGACAGAATGTGGCGCCTGAAAAGGATACAAGTTTATAGGCTGATTGTGTGAATTTTACTGTAGGGATGTGCAGCTGGCGGATGAGGGCAAATACGTCTTCCTTGAGAGTTGGATAGCTATCTGTGTCTGGTCGCTCCACCGTTCTCTCCTCCGTAGTAGCAAGACGCGCGCACTAGTACACTGTCGCTTGACAGTGTGTGTGTGCATTTATTTATCTTGTTCGGTAAAAAAAAGAAAAAAGTCAAAGATTAATTTTATCACATCGCTAACCTAGTTAGCAAGCATGCCGTTTTCTTTTGACTGTGCACATGTCGTGCAAGCAAACAATGATCACTCTGATGTTGTTGTTTTACCTGGATGTTTTGTGTGCAACCCGCACTCCTGCTACTTTTACTAGTGGATGGCGACTTCAGGTTTTTGGGAACTCATTGAAAAGTTACTTAAAACTGGGTTGATCAGTCAGCACACATTTTGATTTTAATGACAAGAAGAAAATAGCATTGTCAGGAGCGTACTGAATTAATGCATAAGGTAAGGGATCAAATTTGTGAACATGTATTATAAATTAGCATCGTTTTCCCCAAGTCTGGTGTATCTAACTGGCTAGAATAGCAGATGAGGACTTTTACTAGCTTAATTGTTTGTGCTCTGATTAAATGCAAGTGTCCAGGTCACTCTTGCACTGAACATTCCACAATAATAGCCTCCTACACACAGATACATGTACGTACACACACACACACACACACACACACACACACACACACACACACACACACACACACACATGCACACACACACACACACACACACACGCACACACACATGCGTGTGTTAAGCAACACAGAGTTGCTTAAGGAACAAAGAGACCCCTAACACGAGCGTCCCAAAATTACATCACCACATCTTAACATTACATCATCAGTTTCTTATCATTACATCATCAGTTAGCGCCCATTACATGATCATCATCACCACTTGGGCCTGATGATGGACGAGGCCTCTGTTTCACTATGTACTCAGAATACATTTTACATTGAGTAAAATACACATGGCATCTGTGATATGGTAATAGGTAGAGAGGGTGAAAACAGAGAGAGAGAGAGTGGAGTCAATAAGAGTGAGGAAGAGAGTGAGAGAGACACTTAATTGAGTGAATAAATGAACATTGGATTAGAGGGGATGTCCCGTGTGTGTGTGTGTGTGTGTGTGTGTGTGTGTGTGTGTGTGTGTGTGTGTGTGTGTGTGTGTGTGTGCGTGCGTGCGTGCGTGCGTGCGTGCGTGCGTGCGTGCGTGCGTGCGTGCGTTCCTGCGTGCATGCATGCAGAATTTGTCAATAAAAGAAAGAGGTTCCTATCAGACAGTCCATAGTGACACATGAAAGAGAGTTTGTATGCGTACATTGTTAGCCAGAAAGTGTCTCATTCTCCCTGAAGTTGTTTTAATTCTAAATAAATTAAGATTTAACTGGCTTGTCTGCCTATCTACAGTTCAAACTGCTAAACCGTAAAATACACTATGCTAATCATATACAAATCGTAAAAATTCATACTAAATTCAAAATATATCTTAAATAGTTAACCTAAGGAGGTCCCATCTCATGGTTAATTAATTAATGTAGCCCAACAATCACAGTGCAATGTGAAAAGAGCGTTAATTGCAGGCGTTGGTTCGTCAGGAGGGCCCCCAATGTCTTGGAAACAGTCACCTGTTTTAGAACTTGTCTCTATTGAAATGACACACAGACACACGGGCGGGCGGGCAGACGGGCGGGCAGGCGAGCGTGCAGGCGGGCGGGCGGGCGGGCGAACAGGGAGGCGGGCGGGCGGGCAGGCGGGCAGGCAGGCAGGCAGCATAAGGTTGTCTCAGTAATAGGTGTGTCAGAAGGAGAACCATTAGTTGACAGCCCTCTGACACTTAACCTGTTGGATGTGCAACCTCTTACCTAGCTAGCTCAGTAAGCAGCATTCTCCAATACACACATAGATCCAGCTAGATTTGGAACAGTCTGTCACACCCTGACCATAGTTTGCTTTGTATGTTTCTATGTTTTGGTTGGTGAGCTGAGTGGGCATTCTATGTTACATGTCTAGTTTGTCTAGTTCTATGTTTGGCCTGATTTGGTTCTCAATCAGAGGCAGGTGTTCGTCATTGTCTCTGATTGGGAACCATATTTAGGTAGCCTGTTTGGTGTTGGGTTTTGTGGGTGATTGTCCTTGTTCCTGTCTCTGTGTTACTTTGCACCAGTATTAGGCTGTTTCGGTTTTCGTGTTACGTTTATTGTTTTGTATTTGATTCGTGTTTACTTGTTTCATTAAACATGGATCGCAATAGCCACGCCGCATTTTGGTCCGCCTCTCCTTCAGATGAAGAAAACCGTGACACAGTCTCTGTATGTTTTCCTGTAGTATTTCTATGAAGATGTGAGATGTGATATTAGGTGGTTTATACAGTACACCAGTTCTCTCTCAGTACTTGACCTAATTACAGTCATAGAGAGAGATACCAGTATACTGAGACTTAATGTCAGGATGTGACTGCATAGCAACACAGATGAATAGATTAGCCTTCTAGCTAAGGGCTTTAAATTGGGACCTCATTTCACAATGTGTCGTACTGTTACAATTAGTCTCACTTCCGTGATGTTTCAAACTCTACGGTGACATTTTCCATTACTAGTGTTACTGTCACAAAGACATGTAATAAACATTTTATGAATGTAACCATAATTAGTGTGTGTGCTGGCTGGCTGGCTGGCTGGGTGGGTGGGTGGGTGGGTTAGTGTGTGTGCTGGCTGGCTGGGTGGGTGGGTGGGTGGGTCAGTGTGCGTGCTGGCTGGCTGGCTGGCTGGGTGGGTGGGTTAGTGTGTGTGCTGGCTGGCTGGGTGGGTTAGTGTGCGTGCTGGCTGGCTGGCTGGCTGGCTGGCTGGCTGGCTGGCTGGCTGGGTGGGTGGGTTAGTGTGTGTGCTGGCTGGCTGGCTGGCTGGCTGGCTGGGTGGGTGGGTGGGTTAGTGTGCGTGCTGGCTGGCTGGCTGTGGCTGGCTGGGTGGGTGGGTAGGTGGGTGGGTTAGTGTGCGTGCTGGCTGGCTGGCTGGCTGGCTGGGTGGGTGGGTGGGTGGGTTAGTGTGCGTGCTGGCTGGCTGGCTGGCTGGGTGGGTGGGTTAGTGTGCGTGCTGGCTGGCTGGCTAGCTGGCTGGCTGGGTGGGTGGGTTAGTGTGCGTGCTGGCTGGCTGGCTGGGTGGGTGGGTTAGTGTGTGTGCTGGCTGGCTGGCTGGCTTGCTGGCTGGATGGGTGGGTGGGTTAGTGTGCGTGCTGGCTGGCTGGCTGGCTGGCTGGCTGGGTGGGTGGGTTAATGTGTGTGCGTGCTGGCTGGCTGGCTGGCTGGCTGGCTGGCTGGCTGGGTGTGTGTGTTTGTGTGTGTGTGTGTGTGTGTGTGTGTGTGTGTGTGTGTGTGTGTGTGTGTGTGTGTGTGTGTGTGTGTGTGTGTGTGCGTGCGTGCGTGCGTGTGCGTGCTGGCTGGGTGGGTGGGTGGGTTAGTGTGTGTGTGTGCATGTGTATCGATCACAGTGTGACCTTTACACACATATGCGCGCACACACACACACATGTGATGTCCTTCTATGCTTGTGGGGACCTCAGATTAATTTCCATTCAAAATCTTATTTTCTTTAACCCCTTACAATTAACCCTAAACCTATACATAACCCCTGAACTTAAAACAGCCTTTGTCCTCAAGTCGAACCCTTTTGAAGCAGCTGGTATTTTACCAGTGGAGAAAAATATATGTCTTGCACCACCAGCTACATTTGTTTTATCACTTTACACATTTATTTTGGGATTGCACCCTGGAAACCTAATGTCCCTGATGACACGGGAGTGGAGAGGAGATTCTCATTTCATGCAAGCGCATTTTCTCCCACGTTCTTTCTCCTCTTCGCCTCTCCTCGATTACCTTTGATCTTTTTCAAAAGGAGGCGAGAGGACGGAGGAGTGAGAAGCTGAGCAAATCCACGTGGATAGTGGAGTAGTCAACCTCCTCCTCTGGGGATGTGGAGGTAACTGCCAAAGTAAAGGAAACACTTGAGTAAATGAGGGATACAAAGTATATTGAAAGCAGGTGCTTCCACACAGGTGTGATTCTTCAGTTAATAAATTAACATCCAATCGTGCTTAGGGTCATTTATGAAAATGCCCAGTTGCCCATTATTTTGGCTAGATGAAGAGATCTCAGTGACTTTGAAAAAGGGGTCTCAAAGGAGCATAGGGGGTTTAAAGGGTGTGTGTTTTTTAGTCACCAGATCTCAACCCAATTAATCGCTTATAGGAGATTCTGGAACGCCTTTTCCACCACCATCAACTGATGGAATTTCTCATGGAAGAATGGTATCACATCCCTACAATAGAGTTCCAGACACTGAAGCTGTTCTGGTTCCTGGTGGCCCAACTGTTTCCTTTATGTTGGTGTACCCTGTATATGCTATACATAAGAGTAACATGGTCCCTATCTTTCAACTAGGCAAGTCAGTTAAGAACAGATTCTTATTTTCAATGACGGCCTAGGAACAGTGGGTTAACTGCCTGTTCAGGGGCAGAACGACAGATTTGTACCTTGTCAGCTCGGGTTTGATCTTGCAACCTTTCGGTTACTAGTCCAACACTCTAACCACTAGAATTCCTGCCGCCCCACAACTCACTCTGTGTGTTGAGTGACAGGCACAGACCGTTCCCTAGACAGACGTCTATACACAGCCAGTAATCTGTCCTCTACAGGACCCCATTCTCACTGACAGGGTAATGCGTCAATGTCGTCCTAGAGGGAGACGGACGGACGGTCAAAAAGACACTGCCTGAGTCTCACACAGAGACAGAGGCCCTCTCTCACTTTAGATTCCTCACAGACAGACCTACTACAGTGCCTTGCGAAAGTATTCGGCCCCCTTGAACTTTGCGACCTTTTGCCACATTTCAGGCTTCAAACATAAATATATAAAACTGTATTTTTTTGTGAAGAATCAACAACAAGTGGGACACAATCACGAAGTGGAACGACATTTATTGGATATTTCAAACTTTTTTAACAAATCAAAAACTGAAAAATTGGGTGTGCAAAATTATTCAGCCCCCTTAAGTTAATACTTTGTAGCACCACCTTTTGCTGCGATTACAGCTGTAAGTCGCTTGGGGTATGTCTCTATCAGTTTTGCACATCGAGAGACTGACATTTTTTCCCATTCCTCCTTGCAAAACAGCTCGAGCTCAGTGAGGTTGGATGGAGAGCATTTGTGAACAGCAGTTTTCAGTTCTTTCCACAGATTCTCGATTGGATTCAGGTCTGGACTTTGACTTGGCCATTCTAACACCTGGATATGTTTATTTTTGAACCAATCCATTGTAGATTTTGCTTTATGTTTTGGATCATTGTCTTGTTGGAAGACAAATCTCCGTCCCAGTCTCAGGTCTTTTGCAGACTCCATCAGGTTTTCTTCCAGAATGGTCCTGTATTTGGCTCCATCCATCTTCCCATCAATTTTAACCATCTTCCCTGTCCCTGCTGAAGAAAAGCAGGCCCAAACCATGATGCTGCCACCACCATGTTTGACAGTGGGGATGGTGTGTTCAGCTGTGTTGCTTTTACGCCAAACATAACGTTTTGCATTGTTGCCAAAAAGTTCAATTTTGGTTTCATCTGACCAGAGCACCTTCTTCCACATGTTTGGTGTGTCTCCCAGGTGGCTTGTGGCAAACTTTAAACAACACTTTTTATGGATATCTTTAAGAAATGGCTTTCTTCTTGCCACTCTTCCATAAAGGCCAGATTTGTGCAATATACGACTGATTGTTGTCCTATGGACAGAGTCTCCCACCTCAGCTGTAGATCTCTGCAGTTCATCCAGAGTGATCATGGGCCTCTTGGCTGCATCTCTGATCAGTCTTCTCCTTGTATGAGCTGAAAGTTTAGAGGGACGGCCAGGTCTTGGTAGATTTGCAGTGGTCTGATACTCCTTCCATTTCAATATTATCGCTTGCACAGTGCTCCTTGGGATGTTTAAAGCTTGGGAAATCTTTTTGTATCCAAATCCGGCTTTAAACTTCTTCACAACAGTATCTCGGACCTGCCTGGTGTGTTCCTTGTTCTTCATGATGCTCTCTGCGCTTTTGACGGACCTCTGAGACTATCACAGTGCAGGTGCATTTATACGGAGACTTGATTACACACAGGTGGATTATATTTATCATCATTAGTCATTTAGGTCAACATTGGATCATTCAGAGATCCTCACTGAACTTCTGGAGAGAGTTTGCTGCACTGAAAGTAAAGGGGCTGAATAATTTTGCACGCCCAATTTTTCAGTTTTTGATTTGTTAAAAAAGTTTGAAATATCCAATAAATGTCGTTCCACTTCATGATTGTGTCCCACTTGTTGTTGATTCTTCACAAAAAAATACAGTTTTATATCTTTATGTTTGAAGCCTGAAATGTGGCAAAAGGTCGCAAAGTTCAAGGGGGCCGAATACTTTCGCAAGGCACTGTATATGTAGAAACCATCTCTAATTCCTTTTCTGCTCCTTTGACCACAGATGAGAGGTGCTCTTCTTTCTCCTCCCTCTTTCCTCCCTTCTCACACCACCACCCTTCTCACACCCCCACCCTTCTCATACACCCCCACCTTTCTCATACACCCCCACCCGTCTAACACCCCCACCCTTCTCACACCCCCACCCTTCTCATACACCCCCACCTTTCTCATACACCCCCACCCATCTCACACCCCCACCCTTCTCATACACCCCCACCTTTCTCATACACCCCCACCCATCTCACACCCCCACCCTTCTCATACACCCCCACCCATCTCATACACCCCCACCTTTCTCATACACCCCCACCCGTCTCACACCCCCATCTTTCTCATACACCCCCACCCATCTCACACCCCCACCCTTCTCATACACCCCAACCATTCTCACAC
>NW_027259257.1:0-22500 GCF_045791955.1 Oncorhynchus clarkii lewisi | reverse complement strand
GTGTGCTCTGCTGCAATCTGAATCCTATAGTGAATAATGCAGAGAGGAGCGGAGTCAATAGCAGCTGAATGAATAATGCATGGTGCTGGGTTACTAGCACTGCTGTTAGCTTAGCCAGAGCTGGAGGGAACCTGTGGCTGACTCTGTCTCTGACTATCTGACTGACTGATAGAAGGACAACATGTCCCACTACCATTTCATCAAATGCTGTAAGTAACCTCTGGACAGCTGTCCTCATTTTTGTGTTTCCATATCTCCTTCTCTCTCGATCTGTCTGTCATTTATGTCAGTGTGTAGCTGATGCAGTTGTGTGTGTGTGTGTGTGGGGGGGGGGGGGGGGGGGAGAAAGGGAGAGCGAGACTGAAAGAGAGGAAGAGAGAAAGAAAGAGGCTGTGTGTGAGAGAGAGAGATGGGATGATGTGAGAGAGAGGCTGTGGGTGAGAGACAAAGATGGATGACGTGAGAGAGAAGCTGTGCGTGTGAGAGAGAGAGAGAGAGAGAGAGATGGGGTGATGTGAGAGAGAGTGTGTGTGAGAGAGAGATGGGATGATGGGAGAGAGAGAGGTGTGCCAAATAGGTGTGTATTAGCTCATGCCAGTCTTGTGTGTATGAGAGAGCATGATGTCACTATCTCTATGGCAGTTTGTTCTGTAATGTATTAGATACGATAGTGTCATGTATAGTAATAGTGAGCCAACATGTCTCTGATATTTCATTCTGTGTAGCCAGCGTGTGTGTAGTTGTGTGTGGGAGAGAGGGTGTGTCATGCTTGCCTGTGCGTTTACATTGTAGGTGTCTGTGTGAAGTGTGTGTGTGTGTGTGTGTGTGTGTGTGTGTGTGTGTGTGTGTGTGTGTGTGTGAGAGAGAGAGAGAGTGTGTGAGAGAGAGAGTGAGTGTGTGTGTGAGAGAGAGAGTGAATGTGTGTGTGAGAGAGAGAGTGTGTGTGTGTGTGAGAGAGAGAGTGAGTGTGTGTGTGAGAGAGAGAGTGAGTGTGTGTGTGAGAGAGAGAGTGAGTGTGTGTGTGAGAGAGAGAGAGGTAGAGAGAGAGAGAGTGTGTGTGTGTGTGTGTGAGAGAGAGAGAGAGAGAGAGAGAGAGTGTGTGTGTGTGTGTGTGTGTGTGTGTGTGTGTGTGTGTACTGTGGCTGGGTATGTGAGCTTGCTGCAGAGAGAGTGCTGCAGCTGTATGAAGTTGACCGGTGAATGCGGCAGGTAGGGAGAGGCTCCTGGGGGAGTAATTCAGCAGCAATCACAGACAGATAGAGAGAAAGAATAGAGGAAGAGAGGGATGGAGAGAAATAATGAATGAGAGGATGCAAGACAGAGGGAGAGAAATTGGAGATGGCAAAAAAAAGAGGGGATGACGAGGGACAGTTAAAGAGGAGAGGACGAGAGACAGTTAAAGAGGCGACGACGAGGGACAGTTAGAAATGAGGACGAGGGACAAGTAAAGAGGGGATAATGAGGGACAGTTAAAGAGGGGATGACGAGGCACAGTTAAAGAGGAGAGGACGAGAGACAGTTAAAGACGTGAGGACGAGAGACAGTTAAAGAGGGGAGGACGACAGACAGTTAAAGAGGTGAGGACGAGGGACAGTTAGAAGTGAGGACGAGGGACAGGTAAAGAGGGGATAATGAGGGACAGGTAAAGAGGGGATAATGAGGGACAGTTAAAGAGAGGAGGACGAGGGACAGTTAAAGAGCGGGGGGCGAGAGACAGTTAAAGAGGTGAGGACGAGGGACAGTTAGAAGTGAGGATGAGGGACAGTTTAAGAGGGGATAATGAGGGACAGTTAAAGAGAGGAGGACGAGGGACAGTTAAAGAGGGGAGGACGAGAGACAGTTAAAGAGGTGAGGATGAGTGACAGTTAAAGAGAGGAGGATGAGGGACAGTTAAAGAGGGGAGGACGAGGGACAGTTAGAGGGGAGGACGAGGGACAGTTAAAGAGGGGAGGACGAGGGACAGTTAAAGAGAGGAGGACGAGGGACAGTTAAAAAGAGGAGGATGAGGGACAGTTAAAGAGAGGAGGACGAGGGACAGTTAAAGAGGGGAGGACGAGGGCAGTTAAAGAGGGGAGGACGAGGGACAGTTAAAGAGGGGAGGACGAGGGACAGTTAAAGAGAGGAGGACGAGGGACAGTTAAAGAGAGGTGGACGAGGGACAGTTAAAGAGGGGAGGACAAGGGACAGTTAAAGAGAGGAGGACGAGGGACAGTTAAAGAGAGGAGGACGAGGGACAGTTAAAGAGAGGAGGACGATGGACAGTTAAAGAGGGGAGGATGAGGGACAGATAAAGAGGGGAGGGCGAGGGACAGTTAAAGAGGGGAGGACGAGGGACAGTTAAAGAGAGGAGGACGAGAGACAGTTAAAGAGAGGTGGACGAGAGACAGTTAAAGAGGTGAGGACGAGGGACAGTTAAAGAGGGGAGGACGAGGGACAGTTAAAGAGAGGAGGACGAGAGACAGTTAAAGAGAGGAGGACGAGGGACAGTTAAATAGAGGAGGACGAGGGACAGTTAAAGAGAGGAGGACGAGGGACAGTTAAAGAGAGGAGGATGAGGGACAGTTAAAGAGGGGATGACGAGGGACAGTTAATGAGGGGAGGACGAGGGACAGTTAAAGAGAGGAGGACGAGGGACAGTTAAAGAGAGGTGGACGAGGGACAGTTAAAGAGGGGAGGACAAGGGACAGTTAAAGAGAGGAGGACGAGGGACAGTTAAAGAGAGGAGGACGAGGGACAGTTAAAGAGAGGAGGACGAGGGACAGTTAAAGAGGGGATGATGAGGGACAGTTAAAGAGGGGATGATGAGGGACAGTTAAAGAGGGGCTGACGAGGGACAGTTAAAGAGGGGATGATGAGGGACAGTTAAAGAGGGGAGGACGAGGGACAGTTAAAGAGGGGAGGACGAGGGACAGTTAAAGAGGGGAGGACGAGGGACAGTTAAGGAGGGGAGGACGAGGGACAGTTAAAGAGGGGAGGACGAGGGACAGTTAAAGAGAGGTGGACGAGGGACAGTTAAAGAGTGGAGGACGAGGGACAGTTAAAGAGAGGAGGACAAGGGACAGTTAAAGAGAGGAGGACGAGGGACAGTTAAAGAGAGGAGGACGAGGGACAGTTAAAGAGAGGAGGACGAGGGACAGTTAAAGAGAGGAGGACGAGGGACAGTTAAAGAGGGGATGATGAGGGACAGTTAAAGAGGGGATGATGAGGGACAGTTAAAGAGGGGAGGACGAGGGACAGTTAAAGAGAGGAGGACGAGGGACAGTTAAAAAGAGGAGGATGAGGGACAGTTAAAGAGAGGAGGACGAGGGAAAGTTAAAGAGGGGAGGACGAGGGCAGTTAAAGAGGGGAGGACGAGGGACAGTTAAAGAGGGGAGGACGAGGGACAGTTAAAGAGAGGAGGACGAGGGACAGTTAAAGAGAGGTGGACGAGGGACAGTTAAAGAGGGGAGGACAAGGGACAGTTAAAGAGAGGAGGACGAGGGACAGTTAAAGAGAGGAGGACGAGGGACAGTTAAAGAGAGGAGGACGATGGACAGTTAAAGAGGGGAGGATGAGGGACAGATAAAGAGGGGAGGGCGAGGGACAGTTAAAGAGGGGAGGACGAGGGACAGTTAAAGAGAGGAGGACGAGAGACAGTTAAAGAGAGGTGGACGAGGGACAGTTAAAGAGGTGAGGACGAGGGACAGTTAAAGAGGGGAGGACGAGGGACAGTTAAAGAGAGGAGGACGAGAGACAGTTAAAGAGAGGAGGACGAGGGACAGTTAAATAGAGGAGGACGAGGGACAGTTAAAGAGAGGAGGACGAGGGACAGTTAAAGAGAGGAGGATGAGGGACAGTTAAAGAGGGGATGACGAGGGACAGTTAATGAGGGGAGGACGAGTGACAGTTAAAGAGAGGAGGACGAGGGACAGTTAAAGAGAGGTGGACGAGGGACAGTTAAAGAGGGGAGGACTAGGGACAGTTAAAGAGAGGAGGACGAGGGACAGTTAAAGAGAGGAGGACGAGGGACAGTTAAAGAGAGGAGGACGAGGGACAGTTAAAGAGGGGATGATGAGGGACAGTTAAAGAGGGGATGATGAGGGACAGTTAAAGAGGGGCTGACGAGGGACAGTTAAAGAGGGGAAGATGAGGGACAGTTAAAGAGGGGAGGACGAGGGACAGTTAAAGAGGGGAGGACGAGGGACAGTTAAAGAGGGGAGGACTAGGGACAGATAACTAGAGGAGGACGAGCGATAGATAAAGAGAGGAGGACGAGGGACAGTTAAAGAGAGGTGGACGAGGGACAGTTAAAGAGTGGAGGACGAGGGACAGTTAAAGAGAGGAGGACAAGGGACAGTTAAAGAGAGGAGGACGAGGGACAGTTAAAGAGAGGAGGACGAGGGACAGTTAAAGAGAGGAGTACGAGGGACAGTTAAAGAGAGGAGGACGAGGGACAGTTAAAGAGGGGATGATGAGGGACAGTTAAAGAGGGGATGATGAGGGATAGTTAATGAGGGGAGGACGAGGGACAGTTAAAGAGAAGAGGACGAGGGACAGTTAAAGAGAGGTGGACGAGGGACAGTTAAAGAGGGGAGGACAACGGACAGTTAAAGAGAGGAGGACGAGGGACAGTTAAAGAGAGGAGGACGAGGGACAGTTAAAGAGGGGAGGACGAGGGACAGTTAAAGAGGGGAGGACGAGGGACAGTTAAAGAGGGGAGGACGAGGGACAGTTAAAGAGAGGAGGACGAGGGACAGTTAAAGAGAGGAGGACGAGGGACAGTTAAAGAGGGGATGATGAGGGACAGTTAAAGAGGGGATGATGAGGGACAGTTAAAGAGGGGCTGACGAGGGACAGTTAAAGAGGGGATGATGAGGGACAGTTAAAGAGGGGAGGACGAGGGACAGTTAAAGAGAGGAGGACGACGGACAGTTAAAGAGAGGAGGACGAGGGACAGTTAAAGAGGGGAGGACGAGGGACAGTTAAAGAGGGGATGATGAGGGACAGTTAAAGAGGGGATGATGAGGGACAGTTAAAGAGGGGCTGACGAGGGACAGTTAAAGAGGGGATGATGAGGGACAGTTAAAGAGGGGAGGACGAGGGACAGTTAAAGAGGGGAGGACGAGGGACAGTTAAAGAGGGGAGGACGAGGGATAGTTAAAGAGAGTTAGACGAGGGACAGTTAAAGAGAGGTGGATGAGGGACAGTTAAAGAGTGGAGGACGAGGGACAGTTAAAGAGAGGAGGACGAGGGACAGTTAAAGAGAGGAGTACGAGGGACAGTTAAAGAGAGGAGGACGAGGGACAGTTAAAGAGAGGAGGACGAGGGACAGTTAAAGAGAGGAGGACGAGGGACAGTTAAAGAGAGGAGGACGATGGACAGTTAAAGAGGGGAGGATGAGGGACAGATAAAGAGGGGAGGGCGAGGGACAGTTAAAGAGGGGAGGACGAGGGACAGTTAAAGAGAGGAGGACGAGGGACAGTTAAAGAGAGGAGGATGAGGGACAGTTAAAGAGGGGATGATGAGGGACAGTTAAAGAGGGGAGGACGAGGGACAGTTAAAGAGGGGAGGACGAGGGACAGTTAAAGAGGGGAGGACGAGGGACAGTTAAAGAGAGGAGGACGAGAGACAGTTAAAGAGAGGTGGACGAGGGACAGTTAAAGAGGGGAGGATGAGGGACAGTTAAAGAGGGGATGATGAGGGACAGTTAAAGAGGGGATGATGAGGGACAGTTAATGAGGGGAGGACGAGGGACAGTTAAAGAGAGGAGGACGAGGGACAGTTAAAGAGAGGTGGACGAGGGACAGTTAAAGAGGGGAGGACAAGGGACAGTTAAAGAGAGGAGGACGAGGGACAGTTAAAGAGAGGAGGACGAGGGACAGTTAAAGAGAGGAGGACGAGGGACAGTTAAAGAGGGGATGATGAGGGACAGTTAAAGAGGGGATGATGAGGGATAGTTAAAGAGGGGCTGACGAGGGACAGTTAAAGAGGGGATGATGAGGGACAGTTAAAGAGGGGATGATGAGGGACAGTTAAAGAGGGGCTGACGAGGGACAGTTAAAGAGGGGAGGATGAGGGACAGTTAAGGAGGGGAGGACGAGGGATAGTTAAAGAGAGGAGGACGAGGGACAGTTAAAGAGAGGAGGATGAGGGACAGTTAAAGAGGGGAGGACGAGGGACAGTTAAAGAGGGGATGATGAGGGACAGTTAAAGAGGGGATGATGAGGGACAGTTAATGAGGAGAGGACGAGGGACAGTTAAAGGGAAGAGGACGAGGGACAGTTAAAGAGAGGAGGACGAGGGACAGTTAAAGAGGGGAGGACGAGGGACAGTTAAAGAGGGAAGGACGAGAGACAGTTAAAGAGGGGAGGACGAGGGACAGTTAAAGAGGGGAGAACGAGAGACAGTTAAAGAGGGGAGGACGAGAGACAGTTAAAGAGGGGAGGACGAGGGACAGTTAAAGAGGGGAGGACGAGAGACAGTTAAAGATGAGAGAACGAGGGACAGTTAAAGAGAGGAGGATGGGGGACAGTTAAAGAGGTGAGGATGAGGCACAGTTAAAGACGGGAGGATGGGGGACAGTTAAAGAGAGGATGATGAGGGACAGTTAAAGAGAGGAGGACGAGAGACAGTTAAAGAGAGGAGGATGAGGGACGGTTAAAGAGAGGAGGATGTGGGACAGTTAAAGACGGGAGGATGAGGGACAGATTATGAGTCAGAGAGAAGGTGAATAAAAGATAATGAATTAGATGGGGAGAACGGAGGATGGTACATGACTAAGAGATTAGGAGAGAGGGATGGCGAGAGAGGGATGGAGAGAGAGAGAGAGGGATGGAGAGAGAGAGAGAGAGGGATGGAGAGAGTGTGGGATGGAGAAAGAGAGAGGGATGGAGAGAGAGCGATGGAGAAAGATATGGATGGAGAGAGAGAGAGAGGGATGGAGAGAGTTTGGGATGGAGAAAGAGAGAGGGATGTAGAGAGAGGGATGGAGAAAGATATGGATGGAGAGAGAGAGAGAGGGATGGAGAGAGTGTGGGATGGAGAAAGAGAGAGGGATGGAGAGCGAGCGATGGAGAGATATGGATGGAGAGAGAGAGAGAGGGATGGAGAGAGGAAGCCGAGGATGAAGGGAGGGAAATAGAGAGACAATACGATATATCTGGAATGGATACATCAGTAGAAGAAAAAGGCTCTCAGGGAGGATGAGCAGTGAATCATTTCTCTTTCCTTTTTTTCTGCTCTTTCTTTCCTCTGAGAAAATAATTTAGGGAGAAAACAAAGGCTGAAATTGGTTATTTATCATGTTTGTGTGTGCGTGCATCTTCTCACATTTGATGTGTACTGAAGCAGATAGGGACACAGGAGTGGGCTTATAGGTCAGCGGAACATCCCTGCCTCAACCCATCCTTACAGAACTGTGTATGCCTGCGTGCATACATGTATATATTAGTGTGTGTGGATGTACACTGAGTATACAAAACATTATTTCTATGACAAACTGACCAGGTGAATCCAGGTGAAAGATATGATCCCTTATTGATGTCTCAGTCAGTCAGTGTAGATGAAGCGAAGGAGACTAGTTAAAGAAGATTTTTTAAGCCTTGGGACATTTGTGACATGTATTGTACATGTGTGTCATTCAGAGGGGGAATCTGCAAGACAGGGTATCTGCAAGTATGGTAGTAGGTGCCAGCCGCAACGGTTTCTATCAAGAACTGCAACAATTTTTCACGCTCAACACTTTCCCACGTGCATCAAGAATGTTCCACCACCCAAAGGGCATCCAGCCAACATTTATTAGCATAGGAACAAAGTGTTGGAAGCATTGGATTAAACATGGGTCAATATCCCTGTGAAACGCTTTCGACACCTTGTAGAGTCCATGGCCCGACGAATTGAGACTGTTCTGAGGGCAAGTCAATATCCCCAAAAAGTACGATCTTTGTCTCCATGTGCAGTTGCAAATCGTAGTCTGGCTTTTTTATGGCGTTTTTGAAGTAGTGGCTTCTTCCTTGCTGAGCGGCCTTTCAGGTTATGTTGATATAGGACTAATTTTACTGTGAATATAGATACTTTTGTACCTGTTTCCTCCAGCATCTTCACAAGGTAATTTGCTGTTGTTCTGGGACTGATTTGCACTTTTTGCACCAAAGTACGTTCATCTCTAGGAGACAGAACGCGTCTCCTTCCTGAGCAGTATGACGGCTGTGTGGTCCCATGGTGTTTATACTTGTGTACTATTGTTTGTACAGATGAACGTGGTACAGTGCCTTGCGAAAGTATTCGGCCCCCTTGAACTTTGCGACCTTTTGCCACATTTCAGGCTTCAAACATAAAGATATAAAACTGTATTTTTTTGTGAAGAATCAACAACAAGTGGGACACAATCATGAAGTGGAACGACATTTATTGGATATTTCAAACTTTTTTAACAAATCAAAAACTGAAAAATTGGGCGTGCAAAATTATTCAGCCCCCTTAAGTTAATACTTTGTAGCGCCACCTTTTGCTGCGATTACAGCTGTAAGTCGCTTGGGATATGTCTCTATCAGTTTTGCACATCGAGAGACTGACATTTTTTCCCATTCCTTCTTGCAAAACAGCTCGAGCTCAGTGAGGTTGGATGGAGAGCATTTGTGAACAGCAGTTTTCAGTTCTTTCTCGATTGGATTCAGGTCTGGACTTTGACTTGGCCATTCTAACACCTGGATATGTTTATTTTTGAACCATTCCATTGTAGATTTTGCTTTATGTTTTGGATCATTGTCTTGTTGGAAGACAAATCTCCGTCCCAGTCTCAGGTCTTTTGCAGACTCCATCAGGTTTTCTTCCAGAATGGTCCTGTATTTGGCTCCATCCATCTTCCCATCAATTTTAATCATCTTCCCTGTCCCTGCTCAAGAAAAGCAGGCCCAAACCATGATGCTGCCACCACCATGTTTGACAGTGGGGATGGTGTGAGCTGTGTTGCTTTTACGCCAAACATAACGTTTTGCGTTGTTGCCAAAAAGTTCAATTTTGGTTTCATCTGACCAGAGCACCTTCTTCTACATGTTTGGTGTGTCTCCCAGGTGGCTTGTGGCAAACTTTAAACAACACTTTTTATGGATATCTTTAAGAAATGGCTTTCTTCTTGCCACTCTTCTATAAAGGCCAGATTTGTGCAATATACGACTGATTGTTGTCCTATGGACAGAGTCTCCCACCTCAGCTGTAGATCTCTGCAGTTCATCCAGAGTGATCATGGGCCTCTTGGCTGCATCTCTGATCAGTCTTCTCCTTGAATGAGCTGAAAGTTTAGAGGGACGGCCAGGTCTTGGTAGATTTGCAGTGGTCTGATACTCGTTCCATTTCAATATTATCGCTTGCACAGTGCTCCTTGGGATGTTTAAAGCTTTGTTTAAAGCTTGGGAAATCTTTTTGTATCCAAATCCGGCTTTAAACTTCTTCACAACAGTATCTCGGACCTGCCTGGTGTGTTCCTTGTTCTTCATGATGCTCTCTGCGCTTTTGACGGACCTCCGAGACTATCACAGTGCAGGTGCATTTATACGGAGACTTGATTACACACAGGTGGATTGTATTTATCATAATTAGTCATTTAGGTCAACATTGGATCATTCAGAGATCCTCACTGAACTTCTGGAGAGAGTTTGCTGCACTGAAACTAAAGGGGCTGAATAATTTTGGACTCCCAATTTTTCAGTTTTTGATTTGTTAAAAAAGTTTGAAATATCCAATAAATGTCGTTCCACTTCATGATTGTGTCCCACTTGTTGTTGATTCTTCACAAAAAATACAGTTTTATATCTTTATGTTTGAAGCCTGAAATGTGGCAAAAGGTCGCAAAGTTCAAGGGGGCCGAAGACTTTGGCAAGGCACTGTACCTTCAGGCATTTGGAAATTGCTCCCAAGGATGAACCATACTTGTGGAGGTCTACAATTTTTTTTCTGAGGTCTTGGCTGATTTCTTTTGATTTTCCCATAATGTCAAGCAAAGAGGCATTGAGTTTGAAGGTTGGCCTTGAAATACATCCACAGGCACACCTCCAATTGACTCAAATTATATGAATTAGTCTATCAGAAGCTTGTAAAGCCATGACATAATTTTCTGTAATTTTCCGAGCTGTTTAAAGGCACAGTCAACTTAGTGTATGTAAACTTCTGATCCACTGGAATTGTGATACAGTGAATTACAAGTGAAATAATATGCCTGTAAACAATTGTTGGAAAAATGACTTGTGTCATTTACAAAGTACATGTCCTAACCAACTTGCCAAAAGTGGTTGGAGTGGTTGAAAAACAAGTTCAACCTAAGTGTATGTAAACTTCCGACTTCAACTGTATGTGTGCACTGTATGCAAATTCACAGCCAAGCGCAGTGCTGTCAGTGTTATTAAATATAGTCTATGAGGGATATTCCTCAGCAAATAAATACTGACAGCCAGGAGATGGGAAAGCAGGATCTTTTAAAGCAAGATTCTCTCTCGCTCGCTCGCTCGCTCTCCCTCCCTCCCTCCCTCCCTCCCTCCCTCCCTCCCTCCCTCCCTCCCTCCCTCCCTCCCTCCCTCCCTCCTATAATCTCTCTCTCTCTTCACTATATCTCTACCAGTCCCTCTAAATCTCTGTTGTGTCCTGTCTATCGCTCACTCACTCTCAATCTCCGACTGTCCCTTTCTCTTGTCCTCTCTCACAGTGACCCTCTCTCCTTCTCCATCCCTCGCTCTCTCTCACACCCGCTCACATTCATTAATTCTCTCTTGTCTTGCTCAACAGATATGAAGAATATGTTTTTACATTAGCATAACACTTCTTTAGGCTAGACTGATCAGTTGGACTCATCTCAGAGGCTGTACGTCTTTATGTGTGAAGTGTCACGGTGTGTGTGTGTGTCATATAACATGTTTATGATGGCTGATTTTATAACGCTGACAGGGCAGTTAAATAGAGTCTGCTGGTGGCGGTGTGTGTGTGTGTGTGTGTGTGTGTGTGTGTGTGCGTGTGTGCGTGCGTGCAGATGGGCGTAAGCATAAGGCAAGTTGGAATCCGACGATAGAAAGTCATTAACCCTTACCTTAATGATTGATGACCACTTTGGCTGGTCATCAATTATGTCCACGTCCAAGTAAAACTATGAGATCAAGTTGGTTACCCAGACACACACACACACACACAAGTCAGTGACTTAGCTCTACTCCCACTGGCCCACACTGGCACTCTGTCTAGTTACTACTTTCTCTTTCTCTTCCTCTCTCTCTCCATTCTGTTCTATACAGCCCCCACTCCATCCTTCTATTCTGCAGTCTATATCACTCTTCCCAGTATTACAAGTCTATACAGAGGCCCAGCACTGATAATTCTCCATTGTTTCCTGTGTCCCTGTCTGTAGCTCTCAGTCTATGGTGCTTTGACATAGTTAGCCAGCCTAGGACAGATGTACCCAGCTCTGGTCCATAGACACTCTACTGTCAGCTGTGAATATGATTATCTAGCTCCTCCAGTCCAGATATGATTATCTAGCTCCTCTAGTCCAGATATGACTAGCTATCTCCTCCAGTCCAGATATGACTAGCTAGCTCCTCCAGTCCAGATATGACTAGCTATCTCCTCCAGTCCAGATATGACTAGCTAGCTCCTCCAGTCCAGATATGATTATCTAGCTCCTCCAGTCCAGATATGACTAGCTATCTCCTCCAGTCCAGATATGACTAGCTAGCTCATCCAGTCCAGATATGACTAGCTAGCTCCTCTAGTCCAGATATGACTAGCTAGCTCCTCCAGTCCTGATATGATTATCTAGCTCCTCCAGTCCAGATATGATTATCTAGCTCCTCCAGTCCAGATATGGCTGGGTTGTGTGTCTCTCCGTGGGGGTAGGTGCTAGCCTCCTCAGGCCAGGCTTGGTTGTGGTGGGTCGGGTCACTAGTTTCATGGTTATCAGGGTGTACCCTCTCTCTAACTCTGCAAAGTCAGCTTAAGAAGCTGTATAAACTAAGTAGTAGTAAGGGTTATAGTGAGGATGGTGGTGTGTACTGACACAGGGCTGGGCCCACAGAGCAGAGGTCTGGGTTTTCGACGGTAATTGGTTTCTGTGACTGGAGCAGCTTAGTTCACTACAGCTTTTCTAAAGTGTCTTGAATCCTGGCTTATCAGAGCCCAGAGACAGGAGGAAGAGATGGAGGAAGAGAGGGAGAGTGAGGAAGTGAGGAAGGAAGATAGGGAGGAAGAGACATGGGAAGAGAGGGAGGAAGAGAGGGAGGAATAGAGGGAGGAAGAGACATGAGGGTGAGATGGGAGGAAGAGAGGGAGTAAGAGAGAGGAAGAGATATGAGGAAGAGACGTGAGGAAGAGACATGGGGAAGAGACGGGAGGAAGAGACAGGAGGAATAGAGGGAGGAAGAGATATGAGGATGAGACAGGAGGAAGAGAGGGAGGAAGAGAGGGAGGAAGAGACATGAGGATGAGACATGAGGAATAGAGGGAGGAAGAGAGGGAGGAAGAGACATGAGGATGAGACGGGAGGAAGCGAGGGAGGAAGAGAGGGAGGAGGGGCCATGAGGAAGAGACGGGAGGAAGAGAGGAAGGAAGAGACATGAGGATGAGACGGGAGGTAGAGACATGAGGAAGAGACATGAGGAAGAGGCATGACGATGAGACGGGAGGAAGAGAGGGAGGAAGAGACATGAGGAAGAGACATGACGATGAGATGGGAGGAAGAGAGGGAGGAAGAGAGGGAGGAAGAGAGGAAGGAAGAGACATGAGGAATAGAGGGAGAAAGAGAGGAAGGAAGAGACATGAGGAAGAGACGGGAGGAATAGGGGGAGGAAGAGAGGAAGGAAGAGACATGAGGAAGAGACATGAGGAAGAGAGGAAGGAAGAGACATGAGGAAGAGACATTAGGAAGAGAGGGAGGAAGAGAGGGAGGAAGATACATGAGGATGAGACATGAGGAAGAGATATGAGGAAGAGACCTGAGGATGAGACGGGAGGAAGCGAGGGAGGATGAGAGGGAGGAAGAGAGGGAGGAAGAGACATGATGTTGAGACATGAGGAAGAGACGTGAGGAAGAGACATGGGGAAGAGACGGGAGGAAGAGACAGGAGGAATAGAGGGAGGAAGAGATATGAGGATGAGACAGGAGGAAGAGAGGGAGGAAGAGAGGGAGGAAGAGAGGGAGGAAGAGACATGAGGATGAGACATGAGGAATAGAGGGAGGAAGAGAGGGAGGAAGAGACATGAGGATGAGACGGGAGGAAGCGAGGGAGGAAGAGAGGGAGGAGGGGCCATGAGGAAGAGATGGGAGGAAGAGAGGAAGGAAGAGAGGAAGGAAGATACATGAGGATGAGACGGGAGGTAGAGACATGAGGAAGAGACATGAGGAAGAGGCATGACGATGAGACGGGAGGTAGAGACATGAGGAAGAGACATGAGGAAGAGGCATGACGATGAGACGGGAGGAAGAGAGGGAGGAAGATAGAGAGGAAGAGACATGAGGAAGAGACATGACGATGAGATGGGAGGAAGAGAGGGAGGAAGAGAGGGAGAAAGAGAGGAAAGAAGAGACATGAGGAATAGAGGGAGAAAGAGAGGAAGGAAGAGACATGAGGAAGAGACGGGAGGAATAGGGGGAGGAAGAGAGGAAGGACGACACATGAGGAAGAGACATGAGGAAGAGAGGAAGGAAGAGACATGAGGAAGAGAGGGAGGAAGAGAGGGAGGAAGATACATGAGGATGAGACATGAGGAAGAGATATGAGGAAGAGACCTGAGGATGAGACGGGAGGAAGCGAGGGAGGATGAGAGGGAGGAAGAGAGGGAGGAAGAGACATGAGGATGAGACATGAGGAATAGAGGGAGGAAGAGACATGAGGAAGAGACATGAGGAAGGGACATGAGGAAGAGACAGGAGGAAGAGACATGAGGATGATACGGAAGGAAGAGACATGAGGATGATACGGAAGGAAGAGACATGATTAAGAGACATGAGGAAGAGACGGGAGGAAGAGAGGAAGAGATGGAGGAAGAGACATGAGGATGAGACATGAGGAATAGAGGGAGGAAGAGAGGAAGGAAGAGACATGAGGAATAAAGGAAGGAAGAGACATGTTTAAGAGACATGAGGAAAAGAGGGAGGAAGAGAGGAAGGAAGAGACATGAGGATGAGACGGGAGGAAGAGACATGAGGAAAAGAGGGAGGAAGAGACATAAGGATGAGACATGAGGAAGAGATATGAGGAAGAGACATGAGGATGAGACATGACTAATAGAGGGAGGAAGATAGGAAGGAAGAGACATGAGGAATAGAGGAAGGAAGAGACATGAGGAAGAGAGGGAGGAAGAGAGGGAGGAAGAGACATGAGGATGAGACATGAGGAAGAGATATGAGGAAGAGACATGAGGATGAGATAGGAGGAAGCGAGGGAGGAAGAGACAGGAGGAATAGAGGGAGGAAGAGATATGAGGATGAGACAGGAGGAAGAGAGGGAGGAAGAGAGGGAGGAAGAGACATGAGGATGAGACATGAGGAATAGAGGGAGGAAGAGACATGAGGATGAGACGGGAGGAAGCGAGGGAGAAAGAGACATGAGGATGAGACGGGAGGAAGCGAGGGAGAAAGAGACATGAGGAAGAGACATGAGGAAAAGAGGGAGGAAGAGACATGAGGATGAGACGGGAGGAAGATAGGGAGGAAGAGACATGAGGAAGAGACTTGAGGAAAAGAGGGAGGAAGAGAGGAAGGAAGAGACATGAGGAAGAGACATGAGGAAGAGACATGATGATGAGAAATGAGGAAGAGACATGAGGAAGAGACATGAGGAAAAGAGGGAGGAAGAGAGGAAGGAAGAGACATGAGGAAGAGACATGAGGAAGAGACATGAGGAAGAGACATGATGATGAGAAATGAGGAAGAGACATGAGGAAGAGACATGAGGAAGAGACATGAGGAAGATACATGATGATGAGACTGGAGGAGGAGAGGGAGGAAGAGAGGAAGGAAGAGACATGAGGAAGAGATATGAGGTAGAGAGGGAGGAAGAGAGGGAGGAAGAGACATGAGGAAGAGACATGAGGAAGAGACATGAGGAAGAGACATGAGGCAGAGAGGGAGGAAGAGAGGGAGGAAGAGACATGAGGAAGAGACATGAGGAAGAGACATGAGGAGGAGACATGAGGTAGAGAGGGAGGAAGAGAGGAAAGAAGAGAGGAAGGAAGAGATGAGGATGAGACATGAGGAATAGACAGGAGGAAGAGAGGGAGGAAGAGACATGAGGAAGAGAGGAAAGAAGAGAGGGAGGAATAGACAGGAGGAAGAGAGGAAAGAAGAGAAACATGAAATAGAGGCGGTGAGAGAAATTTAAAGGACAAGGGGGAAGTATAGAAGAGAAATGGGTGAAAGAGGGAGTGAGAGTTGAAATGGGTGAAAGAGGGAGCGAGAGTTGAAAGGGGTGAAAGAGGGAGCGAGAGTTGAAATGGGTGAAAGAGGGAGCGAGAGTTGAAAGGAGTGAAAGAGGGAGCGAGAGTTGAAAGGGGTGAAAGAGGGAGCGAGAGTTGAAATGGGTGAAAGAGGGAGCGAGAGTTGAAAGGGGTGAAAGAGGGAGCGAGAGTTGAAAGGGGTGAAAGAGGGAGCGAGAGTTGAAAGGGGTGAAAGAGGGAGCGAGAGTTGAAAGGGGTGAAAGAGGGAGCGAGAGTTGAAAGGGGTGAAAGAGTGAGCAGGAGTTGAAAGGGGTGAAAGAGGGAGCGAGAGTTGAAAGGGGTGAAAGAGTGAGCAGGAGTTGAAAGGGGTGAAAGAGGGAGCGAGAGTTGAAAGGGGTGAAAGAGGGAGCGATAGTTGAAATGGGTGAAAGAGGGAGCGAGAGTTGAAAGGGGTGAAAGAGGGAGCGAGAGTTGAAAGATGGTATCATTTGAGCATTGTGCAGGGCCAACTGTCTGTCTGGGAGGCAGGTGTGTAGATTATTATCTGAAGCAAAAGCAGTTAGAGACACAGTAACATCACCCACAGTAACATCACGCCTGATAAGGAACTAAAGCACAAAGTAGAGACAACATGCTCGGGGATAAACAACTCTCCTTTCCCCAGCCATGTCTGTTATGGATACAAATGTGTCTCTTTTGTGGCATTTGTGTGTGTTCAGCGCTGTGCATGTGCTTATGGGTCTCTGAAGAGATTATGAGGTGAACAGCTTCAGAGAAAAGCACTGCAGCGCTCATTTCCATAGCAGCATGACAGAACAAACTGCAGTGATTGATGCTCCTCTTTAAAAAAGTGTAGCAGGCAGGGAGGAGAGAAAAGAGAAAGATGAAGGGAGAGACGAATGAAGGAAGAGAGAAAGAGAGAGGGGGAGAGAGAGGGGGAGAGAGAGGGTGATGGGGAGAGGGACGTGAAAAGGCTGCAGTACTTCAAAAACGTCCCACTGTCAGTGGTTTAAACCTCACCAGCAGCCTGCTGCACAATCCTGCTGAATCACACACACACGAAGGGGGGGAGGGAGGGAGGGGTGTGGGAGAGAGGGAGGGAGGGAAGGTGTGAGAGAGGAGAGAGAGGAGTGTGTGAGAGAGAGAGAGAGAGAGAGAGAGAGAGAGAGAGAGAGTGTGAGAGAGAGGGAGAGAGAGAGGAAGGGTGTGAGCGAGGGGGAGGGAGGGAATGTGTGAGAGAGGGGAGAGAGGAGTGTGTGAGAGAGAGAGGGAGAGAAAGAGAGAGGGAGGGGTGTGAGAGAGGGGGAGGGAGGGAAGGTGTGAGAGAGGGAAGAGAGGGAGGGGTGTGAGAGAGAGGGAGAGAGGAAGGGAGCAGGTGTGTGAGAGAGAGGGATAGAGTGGGAGGAGTCTGACAGTGAGGGAGGAGGGAGGGGTGTCGGAGAGAGGGAGGGAGGAGTGTGAGAGAGAGGGAGAGAGTGGAGGGAGGGTGTGAGAGACAGAGGGGGGATGGAGGAGTGGGAGAGAGAGAGGGAAGAGTGTGAGAGAGAGGGAGAGAGAGAGAAAGGGGTGTGAGAGAGGGGGAGGGAGGGAAGGTGTGAGAGAGGGGAGAGAGGAGTGTGTGTGAGAGAGAGAGAGAGAGAGAGAGAGAGAGAGAGTGTGAGAGAGAGGGAGAGGGAGAGAGAGAGGAAGGGTGTGAGAGAGGGGGAGGGAGGGAAGGTGTGAGAGAGGGGAGAGAGGAGTGTGTGAGAGAGAGAGGGAGAGAGAGAGAGAGGAAGGGGTGTGAGAGAGGGGGGGAGGGAAGGTGTGAGAGAGGGAAGAGGGGGAGGGGTGTGAGAGAGAGGGAGAGAGGAAGGGAGCAGGTGTGTGAGAGAGAGGGATAGAGTGAGAGGAGTCTGACAGTGAGGGAGGAGGGAGGGGTGTCGGAGAGAGGGAGGGAGGAGTGTGAGAGAGAGGGAGAGAGGGAGGGAGGGTGTGAGAGACAGAGGGGGGATGGAGGAGTGGGAGAGAGAGAGGGAAGAGTGTGAGAGAGAGGGAGAGAGAGAGAAAGGGGTGTGAGAGAGGGGAGGGAGGGAAGGTGTGAGAGAGGGGAGAGAGGAGTGTGAGAGAGAGAGAGAGAGAGAGAGAGAGAGAGAGAGTGTGAGAGAGAGGGAGAGAGAGATGAAGGGTGTGAGAGAGGGGGAGGGAGGGAAGGTGTGAGAGAGGGGAGAGAGGAGTGTGTGTGAGAGAGAGAGAGTGAGAGGGAGAGAGAGAGAGAGCAAGGGGTGTGAGAGAGGGGAGGGAGGGAAGGTGTGAGAGAGGGGAGAGAGGAGTGTGAGAGAGAGAGAGAGAGAGAGAGAGAGAGAGAGAGAGAGAGAGAGAGAGAGCGAGAGAGCGCGAGAGAGAGAAGGAATAGTGTAAGAGAGAGGGAGGGAGGGAGGGAGGGAGGGAGGGAGGGAGGGAGGGAGGGAGGGAGGGAGGGAGGGAGGGAGGGAGGGGAAGATTTAAAGTGAGCGAGAGGCGGAAGACGGTCAAACAGGCAATGTGACCAAGGGAGGGAGAGGAAGAAAGGAAAGAGAGGGATGAAAAGGAAGAATATCAGAAAACAGGAAATTGGAGTGTGTTTGCCTCTCAGAAGAGGCAAAGAGGGCAGACAGATAGACAAGCAGACAGGAATGGAGGAGATGAGCAGAGAGGGAGTGTGTTAAAAGAAGAGGCAAAGAGGGCAGACAGATAGATAAGCAGACAGGGATGGAGGAGATGAGCAGAGAGGGAGTGTGTTAAAAGAAGAGACAAAGAGGGCAGACAGATAGACAAGCAGACAGGGATGGAGGAGATGAGCAGAGAGGGAGTGTGTTAAAAGAAGAGGCAAAGAGGGCAGACAGATAGACAAGCAGACAGGGATGGAGGAGATGAGCAGAGAGGGAGTGTGTTAAAAGAAGAGACAAAGAGGGCAGACAGATAGACAAGCAGACAGGGATGGAGGAGATGAGCAGAGAGGGAGTGTGTTAAAAGAAGAGGCAAAGAGGGCAGACAGATAGATAAGCAGACAGGGATGGAGGAGATGAGCAGAGAGGGAGTGTGTTAAAAGAAGAGACAAAGAGGGCAGACAGATAGATAAGCAGACAGGGATGGAGGAGATGAGCAGAGAGGGAGTGTGTTAAAAGAAGAGACAAAGAGGGCAGACAGATAGATAAGCAGACAGGGATGGAGGAGATGAGCAGAGAGGGAGTGTGTGACTCAGGAAGAGGAGGAGAAAAGCCACTGTCTCTAATTTATCTGCAAAGGCACTAATAGTGACCTGAATGACTGCACTAATTACTGTTGTCTTTTTCACACACTCATACATTACACACATCACCAAATCATTGCAAACTTTCTTCTGAAGCGTATTGCATAAGGGGGCAAACTTAGATTTTGTTGAAGATGACTTTTTTACGCTCATTGCCTTTGATCGCCTGTGCATTGCAACTTGACTTAAGATTCCTCTGACTCTCTGCCTTCATCACTGAATAATGCTATGAATATTTAGAGTTTTGTAAGTCTGGAACTATCTTGATATCTAAGCCTGGTTTGGTCCTGATATGTAGCTAGTGATGAATTCTCCTGCAGTCATTGAAGCTGCAGCAGCATTACACAGACACACCCTAATACGACTCAGAGACTAGGTAGTGATGAGGAGAACTCTCTTCCACTGGCAGAGACACTGGCAGAGACAATATCATGACAAACGGTGTTATTATTTTTTTCAAAACTCCTCAAGGCTAAAGGCAGTGCAAGTGTAGTCCATTATAACCATACAGGCAGTCACATACACTAGTCTGGAGGTGAAACAGACTGGTGTACCTTATCATCCAAGCCTTGTCCTGTCCGCTCACTGTCAGACTGTATTTAAATAAACATGATCTGGCCCTGTTGGATTTATTAATGTAACAGCTGTATCTGTGTCTTTTACACAAACACACTCACGCACGTGCACAATAGACAGCGTTTAACATCTCTGTCTATCTTTGACTTGTATAAAACTGTTGAGACAGATTTTCATCACAAAACATGATATGCTAATGCATTTCTCTCTCTTCTTTTCCCCCTCCCTCCCTCCCTCCCTCCCTCCCTCCCTCTGCAGGTTGTTTTCAGCTATGTAACGTGTTTCGTCAGAACATGGAGATCGACCAGTGTCTGCTGGAGTCTCTCCCGTTTGGCCAGCGGCAGCGGCTGGTCAGGAGAATGCGCTGTGACCAAATAAGGGCGTACTACGAGCGGGAGAACACCCTGCAGAAACCAGGAGGCGGAGTCAAGGTCAAAGCCCCGTCCACCAGCCACAGGAAGAGGCACCGCATTTGCTTCAGCCTTGGTGATGTCATACAGGATGCCATCATACGGCACGATGACAAAGAAGGTGGGTGTGTTTATTTCTGTGTGTTTGAGGGCAGGAGGGGGGGGGGAGTGTTAGCTACACTCTTTGAAAAAAGGGTTCCATAATGGTTCTTTGGCTGTTCCAGGGAGAACCCTCTTTGGTTCCATGTAGAAGGTCCTACAGCAGAAGAACCATTTTAGGTTCTAGTTAGCATACTCCCACTTGAGTGTTAAAGCTAGTTTTGATCTATTTCCAGGGTTTATATAGATCAGCAAAACTGTCCTAGATTTGTGAAGCCGATGCATCATATATGAGTTCTATAAGATTCCATTTGAACTATTGAGTTCTGACAGTTCTATGAGCTTTGAGTCAGTGCAAACAGAATAGACAGTGGATGGTTTCAGCTTGTGAGTAGCACTGAGTAGTACTGAGTAGTACTGAGTGACACTGAGTAGCACTGAGTAGTACTGAGTAGCACTGAGTAGTACTGAGTAGCACTGAGTAGTACTGAGTAGTACTGAGTAGCACTGGGTAGTACAGAGTAGCACTGAGTAGTACTGAGTAATACTTAGTAGCACTGAGTAGTACTGAGTAGCACTGGGTAGTACTGAGTAGCACTGAGTAGTACTGAGTAATACTGAGTAGCACTGAGTAGTACTGAGTAATACTGAGTAGTACTGAGTAGCACTAAGTAGTACTGAGTAGCACTGGTTACATGAGATCTATTGGTTCTGCATTTACTTCATTCTCTGCAAGGCGGGGGACCCTTTCAAACATCACACACACATACGCTCGCGCACCTCCCTCCCTCCCTCCCTCCCTCCCTCCCTCCCTCCCTCTCTCTCTCTCTCTGTCTCTATCTCTCTCTCTCTCTCTCTCTCTCTCTCTCTCTCTCTCCCTCCTCCCTCTCTCCCTCTTTGTATTCTGTTCCTCCTTCAATATTCTCTTAATTTGCTCTCCCGAGATTCAGTTGCTAATCAGTATTCTGCTGAGAGTGAGTGTGTGTGTGTGTGTGTGTGTGTGTGTGTGTGTGTGTGTGTGTGTGTGTGTGTGTGTGTGTGTGTGTGTGTGTGTGTGTGTGTGTGTGTGTGTGTGTGTGGCAGCTGGGAAATGGATGTGTTAAGGGTGAGGAGTGGCCATTAGCTTTACAGTAGTAGCTCATTCTTCACACTGTTTACAGGCTAGTCAGGACACTAACTCCTTCAGACACACACACACACACACACACACACACACACACACACACACACACACACACACACACACACACACACACACACACACACACACACACACACACACACACACACACACACACACACACACACACACACACACACTCTCACTCTCACTCTCACTCTCATGCAAACACACCTAGCTAATATACAGAGCCAAATGCAGCTCTTGGGAGACAATCAGATGTAAGTATTAAGGGATCAGTCATGACAACGGCACAACAATCACAGAGCTCAGATGTTATTGGTTCAGCCCAAGTCACCTGTTTCTGCCTGAGACTTTGCAGCAAGGATTATCAGTCCCGGTATTCTGACTGTAGTCTAACTCTCCAGGACAGTTGGGCAGATTTACTTTTTCACGTGGTGTGTGTCTGCGCGTGTGTCTGTGTGTGTATGTGTGTGCACGTGTCTCCGTGCGTGCCTGCATGTCTGTGTGTCTGGAACCCCTATTCTAACCACTAAGAGTTTCCTTATTAGGGATTCTGCCGAGGCCTCAGAGGGGAGAGAGGGCGCTCTTGTGAGCCTGACTCTAAATCAGGCAGGGATCTGAGGGAGAGTTAGAGACTACCATTAAGGCCACAGGCCCATACACACAGAACTGCAGTCAAACACACTTTATGTCTTCATGAAGTATCATTACTACTGAATACTCTATGAGGCTCAGGGGAGACTTGCTGCCTTTGCTATAGAAACGCATTTATCTCACTATGGCCTCCTCGTTCTCTCTTCTCTCTCTACTTCCTTTCCCTTAATCATTCTCTCTCTCTTTCTTCATCTCTCTGTCTCTCTTTCTTCCTCTTTCTCTGACTACCCTTTCTCTCCTTATTTCCCTCTCTCCATCCCTCCCTTATCTCTCTTTCCACCCATGCTCTTGAATTGCCAGCTGTCTGTGTCAGACCTCCCAGCAGCCATTGCAGGTTACTATGCTAATCTCCCTCCTTTGGCCAATGAGCTTCAGTTGGGGTCCTTGAGAGCAGCTGGTGTGCCCATGCCACTGCTCAACGGAAACCTGCCCTTTGACTGGACATGAATTGCCACTGTTAACCCCCAACTAGAAAGCCTAATCACCATTTCAACAGCATGGTAGAAGACTGGCACAAGACTGGCTTTCGTTATGGTGGGTATAGTCATCTGCCAACCAGAGGTCTGACTAACTAGACTTGGAACACTCACGGCCAGGTTGGTCAGTGTTGTTAGAATTAGAATACTAGAATAGTAAGAATAGTGAGAAGAGTCATTTTAAAAGGATCTCTATGGTGTTGGACAAGAAAGTTGTACTGCAGTCTGGATGTTCCATGGATAGGCTACATTCAGTGTAGAAGGTTACATGATGAGTAGTCTACTTGGACTCCATTGGACTGAATTGCATGTTTGTTGTTGCTGCTATTAGTGTATCTTGAATGCTCCTATGTTCATCTTTGGTCTGTTGACTACCTACTCCTTATTAAGGGAACAGTGTGTGGTAGTGCTTTGCAGAATGTTTCTCTCTCCATCCAACTTCATTCTATATCAATTTATATGCAGGGAACATGGTAGAAG